>NC_030852.1:19689858-19759696 GCF_000208745.1 Theobroma cacao
GGTTTGACTCCAAATTGATCCTCGAGCTCCAAATCACCATATTAAACCATTCTGGGACTTTAAAATTCTTAATTTCATCATAAATTCTCTATTTGATATAGTTCGAGGCTTAAATGAACTTTGTTGTACCTCTAGGTACAATATCGACTTTTGTAAATTTTTTGGGACTCTCCTAACATGCAAACATGTTATCCATCACATGTATGTCATGACAAATATTTTTATAGAGTCAGGCTTGTCATCTTCTCCCCCACTTGGATCAACTATACGATCCTTCTTCTTGATTGACTTTAACATCCGGCTAAATATTAATATTTAAATATTATTTTATTAATAAAATTATTTATTCTAAAAAATTTTTATCTTGTCTCCTTGGTACCCAAAATACCCAAAATATTATTATTTTATCTTGCCTCACTTGACTTCCAAATCGTCTTTTATCTCATAAATTCTCCTCCGATAAAATTATTATTATTATATTATTATTTTCTCACTTGCGAACTATTTTATCATAAACTACTCCTTTTGTTTTTTATCACTTCTAAACATTTTAATTGACTTCAATTTGCATTTGATCAACTTTATTTATCACCAAATCAAAGTATGGGGTATTTCATGAGACCTCCCATTAAAGCTCACTAAGTAAGGAACTTAAAAGAATGAAACCATGGTTGTTACATTCAACATGAATTTACTAATAATATACTTACAGTAGCTCTGTTAGTAAAATTCATAGACAACATGAAGGTGCTCCTTAACCATGTTAGGTATGAAGATAATGGGTAACATAGTTAAATGGGAGGGTCCCAATTTACCTGGTAGTAGATTCTCACGGCCCATAGTTGGTTAATTTATTACAGAAAGGTGAATGACTGTCAACCTAATAATATAATTTTCAGGGTTTTATATATTATCATCATGCATCCATGCATCATGAAATGTTTAAAGTCCATGTATAGCTAGTATGCTTACATTATTTCAAATGAACTTTTAAAAACACATTTGTATGACAAACATGCATTTTCAATTTTGCTGAATCAATGTACTCTCAATGGTGATAACTATACTGAATGGAAATGGAACCTTAATATTTTCTAAATTATGACAAGATCACATAGGTTCTTTCTAAGCATGGGCCCACACCACTTACTCCTAAATAAACTCCATAAGATATTGAATATTATAAAAAGTGACATGATGCAAACAAGTTGGCTAATTGCTATATATTGGCCTTCAAGAATAGTATAATGTGAAAGTGATAACTCTATTATATAGAGTTATTTTTAACACATTTTGGGGACTTTAGTACTTAGACCTTTGAGTTTTAGGTTCAAATTTGAGCATTTTAGTTGTTTTTCTAAGTTAAGTTAGATCTCATGTTAAATAGTTAAATTAAGTTGTTTTAGTTTAATTTACTTTAAAAAGAGTTAATGTCAATTTCTCTCATGGTTATGTGCAAGATATGTGATAAGCAAGGTGAAATTGAGTTATGATAGCACAAGTATGGTGAAGGTGTCACTTGTACATGTTGTGGTAATTTAAGGATAACTTGAGCTACAAGAATCCAATTGATGTGATTTTTAATTCATTAGAAAGCTACAAGAATGGGCTACAATTTTCATGTTTACCATTTCACCTTTTTGAAACAAATCATGGTGAAAATCATGTCCAAAGATGATATATCGATGTAAACTACACACAAGGCATCATGGCAATTGAGGCCACTATGTTGAGTCACTCAAGGCCGCGGCATTGAAAGGACCACTACCGTAGCATTGGAAGCTTGTGGTCATGGTGTTAGGTTGGAGGGATGCATCATATTAAAGGCTGAGAGCATGGCACCGCGACACCGAAAAAGGAGTTCTGCGGCTCTACTACAACTTGTCACGGCGCCAAGAAGTCATAGCCGTAGTTCCACCTCGGTTTCCAAAATTAAAAATTTGACAATAAATTGGAAAGTAAGGCATCTTACACATATTTAAGAGGCTTTTTGAGAGCATTTAGAAAGGGAGACAACAACAACTTTTCTGAAGAATTGGAGCTAAGAATCAAGTAAGAATTCAAGAGCAACTGAGAGAGATTGACAATCAACCAAGCTACGATATTAGTTTATTTCTTTCCTTTTATGTTATTCTTATTTTCTTGTTTTGAATTCATGGCTAAATTTCTTTGGATAATGTTTTATTTAGATATTATGAACTAATTTTCTTATCTAGGATTATGGTGGATTTCAACATGTAGTCTGAATACAGGTTTTTTTGTTATTTACCATGAATAGGTATCGTTTTACTCAATCAAATATGTTCTTAATGCCTTTAATTGCATGATCAACAATTAATTGATTTTTGATTCTAATTGAAACTTGATAGAGAGATATTTTAGGTTGGACTAATATTTGAATAATGCATGTTCACGTCACTTGGGTGATTCCATTCATGATTCGGGTAAATATATGCCAATTGCCATACATAGCCAAATTAGGACACTTGCTTCATGAACTTAATTTAATTGATTCCTATAGACATATAGTGAACTAATTAAGTTAGGTATTTGTACAGGCATCTCAATGGAGACTTGTCCATAGCTTTTGATTCTAGGTTAGTAAAATCACCCAGGAAGATAATAATAAGAAAAGCTGGTATAAGATGAAATGTTGAATGAACCCTTGATCCTAGGTCTTTAATCTACTGCTTTTCTCAACATATTTAGTTTTTGTTGGTTAATTTCTTGTTTATTTATTTAATTTTATCTTTGATTAGCTTTTTAATTGTTGGTTAGCTTAAATAAGATTAATTTGTTATATAATTTTAGTACTTAGTGAAACTTTAGAACAAATCCTTGTGGAAACGATAATCTAGACTTACTGTCTATATTACTTGTTCGATACATATACTTACCTGTGCCAAATCAACAACAAGTTTTTGACGCCATAATTGGGGATTTTGTTTTCTTTGTTATTTGCTAATATTAAAATTTTACAAATTAGTCTTAATTTAAGTTTTATTTCTTTGTTTTGCAAGTGTGTTTAGTTGTTGTATGAGAAGAGTAAACCACTTGGAGATTTTCTCGTGTGATCCAAAAAATGAGAGAATATTTTGCAGACTTCGACGAGAGAATCAACAAGGTGTTGCTTCAATAAATACAATGGCTGATCAACAGGGTGAACAACAAATCCAAGAGTGAGTAATAACTAAAAATTGTTGCTTAAGGGATTATGCTGTTCTTTTGGAAGAAGGAATTCCATTGAGCATTCGAGGGCTAGTGATAACTCTATGATATAGAGTTATTTGGGCTTAATTTTGATAGTGATTTAACTTAGTTCTTGTAGTAATGCATAGAAATTAGTTGATTTTATTTAATTATTTAGTAAATTGAGTCAACCTAATCATAGTTAATTTTATGCTTAATTTGGTGTTAATGTGGTTAAGATAGGTTGTTATTGATTTATTGGTGTTTTTGTAGATGTTTGATGAAAGAAGAATTTTAATAGAAGAAGGAGAGCAATTTTGAGGTGCAGACTTCCACTGCACATGTTTCTGTATTTCAGCCATAACTTTCTCTACATAGCTCCAAATGAAGAAATTATTGAACCATTGGAAAGATAAGAAAAAAATATACAACTTTTATGTTTACTACTTTACCTAGTTAGGCTTGGAATATGGTAAAAAATCTTGTTGAAATTGATGCTTTGCAGCAATCCTAAAGCAATTACGATTTCTATTAATTAATTGGGCAAGGCTGACTTTAATCTTCACCCAGCTTGGCCTAACTTCAAAGCCCTATAAAAACAACCTTTCAGAGGACCTTTTTTTTTTTTTTAAAAAAAAGGAGAGAGTGAAACACCAAATTGACAGCTAAGAGTCAAGCCACAAAATTATTGAAGCTAAGAAGAATTTGAAGGATACAAGGAGATTTGGAGATCAAGAATACAATTCTTGGGTTTTTATATCTTTTTGTTATTTTCTTATTTTTCTTAGTTTGATTTGAATGTTTAAAATTTATTCGATGATGATGTGTGACTTGATGGGGAACTAAATTGTTAATATAAGATTATGATTGAACTCAATACGTAGTCTGAATTATTTATTTCTCTTTTGATTATGTTTCATAGATTTACGTTGTTTATTTTATTCTATTCTTAATGCTTCTAGTTGACTGACCACCAATTAGATTGAATTGGAAACTTAGTTTAAACCTTGACAAAGGAGATTTAGGTAGACCTTGAATAAAATAGCGTTTGATCGAATGCACTTAGTTGATTAGGTGGTTTTATTTGCATATATGGTAGATATACACCTATAAGCCATACGTAGCCAAAATTAAAGCACAAACTTAATGAATCTTTCGTCAATATAATTTTCATAGACATATAATATATTAATTGGGAGAGGTATTTTTATGAGAAACTCGACAGAGACTTGTAAATAATTTTGGACTCTAGGTTAGCAACTTAATCCATTAAACTAAGTTAAGAGAGAGAGAGAGACAATATTCAGATGAAGTATTGAGGGATATCATAATCTTAGGTTTGGTAATCACTAAAAGTAATTTTGCTGATATATTAGTTTTAATTATTAGTTTATTAGTTTCAATTTTTCTTTTTAATTTTAATTGTTAGATAAAATTAAGATGTTGATATAAAATATAAAGAAAGATATACTAAGAAAATAATTGAGAGAAGAATTTAGAGGAGAATTGAGAAAAAAACTTTTGGTTTATTTCTCATGAGAGAAGAACTTTTGGTTCATTTCTCATTATTTTTTATTATTATTGATTATCTGTTTTTCATCAAGTATAATGCCTTATTTATAGGGTTACATAGATGTGGATATTGATGAACCATCATAAATATATACATTGATTATGAATGGAACTTGAAGGGTTAGGAGATTCAATGGACATATTCATTTATTCATAACACTCACCCTTGAATGTCCATTGTATTATGAAAATAGTGCTTTAAAATTCTGCCTCATTAAAAACTTTAAGCCGAAAAACCTAATGGGACAAAAACTAGGCAAAAGGAAAAAATATAGAGCACTTAATAATCTCTCCCCCTTAAATGAAGCACCATTTCAAGGGCTTCACAAGACATGCTTCAAACTGCCTTGTTAAAAACCTTAAGCTGGAAAAACCCAATGGGACAAAAACTAGATATAAGGGAAAAAGAGTACAGTGCATAGTCCATAATCTGCTCCCCTTCAATTGAGCCATATTGCCACTTTTAGGGCATTTGATACTTTGTCGCTTTAGGGGCAAATAAATTTTGCATCCTATTAACTCGCCGCATTCCAATGCCATATACTAATTTCTCAAATGTTGACCTTGGAAATGATTTGGTACAAAGATCTGCAAGATTATTGGAAGAACGAATCTATTTAACGTCAACTTGTCGACTTTCTTGAAGTTTGTGAGTATAGAAAAATTTCAACGAGATATGCTCAGTCTTATCTCCTTTAATATATCCTCCCCAAACTTTTTTTTTATGTTGGAAATTCACGCAGGGCCCAGCTACCTTATTAAATTTTATTAATTACGAAATTAAAAGTACAAAAGAGGGGGAACTAAACTGTACCTCCAAGTTACATGATCATGAGAAAGTTTCAGATAAGCACCTAGAGTAAAGAGAACCATTTTACGTGCATAACTTTTGATGCTACAGTAAAATAGATATTCCTTACTATTACATTGAGTCAATAAACTAAAATAAAATTTAAAACAGAAAATGTAAATAGGAAAAGCACCTAGAATGGAGTGTTTCATTTTATGACCATAATTTTTACTATCGTCATGAAATTGAAACACATCCATATTACAAAATTCTATGTGACTAGCAAAATAAGAAAAGTAAACTAGGAGTACTACTCCTTTACATTCATTTAAAGCGAACATAAGGTAAACTAACTTAATCTAATCTAAGAATACCTCTAAGCTGACCTTCTGCTTGTGAAAATACTTGCAGGTTCTGGTGCGTATGCCCCTGATTTGAGAGATTGTCTGCTACCTGGTTCCCCTCTCGATGGTTGTGCGAAATCCGAAAAGAAATACCACTCAAGGATCTGCGAATGGAAGCAAGCAAATACCGAGTCCTAGAAGATCCTTGATGTACCTCATTTATCATGTGAACCATTACTTTTGCATCCATTTCTATCTAGAGTCTATTAACATTGTACTCAATACACAAAAGTAAACCCCTGTGTAGTGCCATTAACTCTACCTATAATGAATCACATGATCCAAAATTTTCAAAAAATCCAAAAATCATGGTACCTGTATGGTCTCGAAGGAGTCTTCCCCTAGCAGCATTCTGAAAATTGTGCTTGGAACTGCCATCAACATTCAACGTAAACTCACTTGCTGATGGTTTATGTAAAGATTATATTTTTGGAGGATGTGGGACTGCTAGCTAAAATGTTAGACCCCATGCTTGAGCAATCTGTAGGTCTCCTCTCCATTGCCACCGGTGGAATTACCTTCCATGAAATAATTGGTGGATGAGTTTAAGTACTCTCCACACTACTCTGTTAGGATACATACCAAGGTCTTTATGCTTTGCATCATTCCTTTCAACCCATAAGAACCAAAAAATGAATAAAGGCATTAACGTGCGTATGTGTCTTTTTTTCGTGTAATCACCAGAGTATAACCATGCCCATATAATCTGATAAACAGTCTGGGGATGAGCAATGTTGATTTGGAAAAATTTTGCAAAATAATTCTAAACTTGTGTAGCTATTGGGCATTCCCACATGACATGCAAGAGAGACTCCTCAGAGTTACAGTGTTGGCATTTAGAAGCTAACTGGAATCCCTTGGTTTTCAATCGCAAATCAACTAGGATCCAATCTTGTAATAACCTCCATAGAAAGAAAGAAGTGGTAAGAGGAATGCATTTATGCCAAATTAAATTGAAAACAAGATTTACCAACTGTCGCTGTCGAATTATCTCCCAAGCGGACTTAGTGGTGAATTGCCCATCCGAGGTAGGAACCCAGAATGCCCTATCATCATTGAGTGGATTGATCAAAATTTTTAAGATTTTCGTGACAACTTTCTCCGGTAACACATTGTTCAGTTTACCCACATCCCATTTGCCATTGTCATAGAAATAGCAAACTCTTGTTGTTGATGATGCAAAGGATGGAAATCGGCTAACTAAGGGTGCTTCACCCATCCAACAATCATGCCAGAAAAATAACTCACCCTTACCAATCTGCCACCTAGTGAATTGTTCTGTGATTGAGCAACTAGCTAACATCCGTTTCCATGTTTGTGAATCCCGAAGCTTTGGTTTTACATTCCTTGGAATTTGACCAGCACAATATTTACTCCGCATAAAGTGTGTCCAAATGCTGTTACAAGTTAAAAACCTCTACCAAAGTTTCATGCTGAAGGCTTGCATCACATCACCTAGGCCTCTAATGTCTAATCCTCCCTCATTAGATGGTAGAGTGATCTTATGCCATGAAGCCTAATGGATTTTTCTAGTCCCTGCCGAACCTTCCCATAAAAATTGTTGAACAATCTGTCAATTCTTTCAATCACACAAGTAGGAGGTTTAAGGACTTGGAGCAAATAAATAAGCAGAGAAGAAAGTACAATACGTAATAGTGTTATTCGCCCTCCCGGAGATAAAACTTTGTTTTCCCATCCTGCTATACGGTCCTGGATCTTTGCAACTAAATCATCAAATAACATAACCATTTTTGGCCCTTTATAAAGAGGCACTCCTAAATATGAAATAGGCAGGCACTTATGAATGAATCCAATGGCTTGAGAAATGATCTGGATGCGACTGTTTGCCATATTTTGGTGAGTGATGAAGCAACTCTTTGAGTGGTTTATTTGTTGCCCAAAAATCGCCTCATAATCCTACAAGAACAATAGAATTTTTTGCAAGGAGGATTTTACACCGTTAGAGAATATAATTATATCATTTGCAAATGCTAAGTGGCTTACTGGCATAGAGCAATCAGAAATATAATGCAATGAAGGATAAGTGGCAAAAAAAGCATTCAATCCCCGAGATAGATATTCAACAGCCAGGATAAATAACAATGGAGAGATGGAATTGCCCTGTCTTAGCCCTTTTTCTGACTTGAAATAACCCACAACACCACCATTAATTAGCAAAGAAAACCAACAATTGGAAATGCAGTGGTGAACCATGCCAATCCATTGAGAATTAAATCCAAACTGCTGTAGCATTCTATAAAGAAAATCCCATTCAAGCCGATCATAAGCCTTCATCATATCCAACTTGAGAGCTACATTTCCACCTCTTGACTTTCAGTCAATCTTCCCAATTAGTTCCTGGGCTAGAAGAATATTATCGCTGATCAGTCTCCCCCCTATGAAGCCACTCTGATTATCTGTAATCATGGAGGGAAGCACCTTTGCAAGACGGTTAGCTAAAATCTTAGTAATGATTTTATTTAAAACATTACAAAGACTTATCGGTCTGAAATCGCTCTATTTTGAGGCATTGTTAGTTTTGGGCAACAACACAATAGTTGTAGATGTTAATCCCCTTGGGAGGTCTGCTCCATGAAAGAAATCAACTACTACATCCAGGAGGTCATTAGCAATGATATCCCAACATTATTGATAAAAATAAGAGGTGAATCCATCTGGGCCAACAACACTGTCCTTATCAATATTGAAAATTGCCTCTTTCAGCTCCTTCATTGAAGGCACTGCACATAAACTAAGATTGTCATTCTTAGAAATAATAGCAAGAATCAACGAAGTATCAAACCTGGACATGTCACATGTTTCCTTCTTCATGAGGGAGGAAAAAAATTCCACTGCAGAAGACTTCACAGCATCCCGTTCTTCAATCCAACTCCCATTTGGATTTTGTATTTTGAAGATATGGCTTTTGATGCGCTTCTTCTTGACTCGCATGTGGAAAAATTTGGTGTTACACTCACCCTCCACTAACCATTTAATGCCATATTTTTGCTGCCAAAATAATTCTTCAACACTGAGCAGATGATTAAGTTGGGCATAGGCTTTATTCATGGTAGCTCAGTTCTCCATTGATTGCTCCTATTGAAAAATTATTTCACAAGCTGCAGCTCTTTGTTCTACCACCTTCAAATTGTGGAAGATGTCTCCGAAAACCTCCTTATTCCACCTCTTTAGAGCTTGTTTTAAATGTCGTTGCTTCACCTAGAAAGCTTGTAATCCACAGCCAACGATGGGAGAAGTCCAATTTTGTTCCACGAAATTTTTAAAACCATGGTGTAGAACCCAAGCATGCAAGAACCAAAAAGATAAAGGAACTTTATCCTGGTTCTTAGAGTAGGTAATCAGCAGTGGACAATGGTCTGATCCGTCCCTATTCAGGTGCTGTATACGTGTAGAAGCAAAAAAGTCTGCCCATTGATGATTATAAACCATTCTGTCTAACCGTTGAAACATACGGTTATTAGTTCAGGTGAATGGGTTACTTTCATATCCACCATCCATTAACCCATAATCTAGCAAAGTAGTAGCAAAATCTTCCATAGAACCTGCATGTGGTACAACTCCGTTCAACCGTTCTCCACTGTGTATAATGGCATTAAAATCGCCCCCAATTATCCACGGTGTATGAATATTAATTGCTAAGTTCCTCAAGCAATCCCAAAGTATTAATCTCTCTGACCTGGTGCATTTTGCATAGATGAAGGATGCCAATAGAAGGACTTCTAGCCATGGCATGTTGAGCTTAACATGCAAACATTGAATGTGATCCAGCAACACTTCACAATTCAAATCAAAAGAATGAAACAACCATATTTTCTGGAAGCAGTTCTTGAGGACTTTTTCAAAACCCAATTTTCTTATGATAAATTCAGCTTTAGAAGCATCCACCATTGGCTCCAAAATCACAAAAATTTTTATTTTATGCAATAATTGTAATTTCTTGATCCTTCTTTGGATTATCGCACTAGCAATGCCCCTTACATTCCATATAAGTGCACTAATCATGATCGGGTTCTAGTTGCATAACTCACCGAGATGGAATCCTCATAAGAGATTCCATCATTTTCTCCCATTTCCACTGCTTCCTCTGAGACCAGACTGATTATTTTCCCAATTGATGCTTCCTCTTCCCCTAACTTGTTCAACACAAGAAGCATTATCTTCATAAATTATAGTTAGAGAATGTATAATCGGTGTTAAACAACAAGAATCATGAATATATGCTATAATGGATCTCAACCAAACACACTCTCCTCTAGCTTCATATAAAGCTATAATCTCAGAGTGGTTGGAGGATGTAGCTACTAGTGATTACTTAGTAGAGTGCCAAGAAATGGCGGTGCCATTATAGCAAAATAAATAATCGGTTTGAGAGTGAGCTTTGTGCGGATCAGATTTATATCCCGCATCAGCACATCTAACTAAACCAGAGTTAGTGGAATCCTTGGAATAATATAACCCCAAATCTATGGTTCCTCGGAGATAACAAAAGATATGTTTAAACCCATTCTAATGTCTACAGGTTGGTTTAGAACTAAAGCAGGCCAACAAATTTATTGCAAAAGCAATATCCGATCTCGTACATTATGCCAAGTACATCAATGCCCTAATAACATTGAGATATGGTACTTGAGGACCAAGTATTTCCTCATCAGATTCTCCAGGATGAAATGGTCTTTTTGGGGATCAAGAGACCTTACAGCCATAGAGGTGCTCAATCGGTGAGCCTTGTCCATGTTAAAACGTCTAAGCAATCTCTTAATATATGCTGATTGGTGGACAAGTATTCCATTTGCTTTGTGCTCAAGCTCTAGACCAAGACAAAGTTTGGTTTTACCCAAATCTTTAACTTTAAATTCACATTTCAAGTATTCAGTAGTTTTAGATAACTTTTCTAGAGTTCCAATCAAATTCATATCGTCGACATAAACTACTATTATGGCCAATCCGATTTCCAATTTCTTAATAAACACGCATGGGTAGATAGGATCATTCTTGCACCTTTCCTTAATTAAGTACTTGCTTAAGCATTGATACCACATGCGACCGGATTACTTTAACCCATACAAAGATTTTTGTAACTTTATTGAGAATAAGTTGCAGGAATTGTATGCTTCAAGAATTTTTAATCCCTCGAGAATTTTCATATAAATATCAAAGTCTAATGAACCATATAGATATGCTGTCACAACATTCATAAGACACATTTCCAATTTTTCAGAAATTGCTAGGCTACTAAGGAAACGAAAAGTAATCATTACCATCACAAGTGAATATGTCTCATCATAATCAATCCCAAGTCTCTAGACTGGGCAATGAATCGAGCTTTACACTTCACGACCTCATGTTTCTCATTTCATTTCTAGACAAAGACCCACTTATATCCAATAGGCTTTACATTATCGGGGGTTCAAGCTACAAGACCAAAAACCTTTTGTTTAGTTAAGGAAGCCAATTCAACCTAGATTGTTTCCTCCCATGTATGCCAATCTTGCCTTTGGCGACATTCAATAATAGATTGTGGTTCATAATCATCGTTCATAATCTCATGAGCAATTGAGAATGCAAAAGCATCATTGATGATTATCTCATTCCGATCCCAGATTTCATTACAATATGTAATGGAAATCTCAATATTCTTGGGGTCGGTGATCTTTTCATGGGTTTATGCTTTTTCAAGGGCAATAAACTCTTCTAGAGAAATTCGTGCCTCTTTAGAGGCAATGGGCTCGTTTGGAGCCATTTATGCCTTTTTAGGGGCAGATTCGTGATTCTTCTTTCTTCGTTTTCGACGAGCAGTCTTTTAATCCTATCGATCTTCCATGCTTTAGGCATAGATCATTTTGATCCATTTCAGCTTGTTCTCCAAGAACAACAATCCTAGTTGGAGCATTCACAACTAGAATATGAGACTTTGTGACCTTGGCAGCATCATTAAATGCATTAGGAAGTCTATTGGCAATATCTTGTAAATGGATTATACGTTGTATCTCATTTTCACATTCAAGATTTCTTGGCTGAATGGGATAAATTTGTCTCATCCTAGGAGAAAATCTCAACTGGTTTCTACTTCTCAGCCATGAAAGCCTTCGTTATCCCAATTGATGGAAACATTGTCTCATCGAAATGACAATCCACGAATATGGCAGTGAAAAGATCACTTGTCGTTGGTTCCATGAACCTAATAATGGACAGTGAATCAAACCCAACATAAATGCCCAAACGGGGTTGGGGACCCATTTTGGTCATTTTTGGCGGAGCTACAAGCAATTGCACAATGTAACCAAAGGTGCTTAAATGTGAACTATCTGGTTAATAATGAAGAACCAATTGCATGGGGGAATGCAGGAGACTAGTAGTGAGGCGTAATCTAATTAGTGTCGCTGCATGCAAAACAACATGACCCCATGTCGCAAATTTGAGATTTGTTCTCAATAATAGAGTATGAGCTATAATTTGGATGCATTTTATCAAGGATTCTGTTAATCTGTTCTGAGTATGAACATGTGGTACCAGGTGCTCAACCTTAATTCCTAATGAAGTACAATACGCATCAAAGCTCTTTGATGTAAATTCACCAGTATTATCTATTTTTTTGTTTTTAATTGGATAATCAAGAAAATGTGGCTGGAGCTTTATAATCTGTGCAAGTACATGTGCAAAGGCAACATTACGCGTAGATAATAGACAAACATGGGACCATATGCAGGATGAATCTATTAATACCATAAAATATTAAAATGGCCCACTTGCTGGTTGTATTAGTCCGCAAATATCACCCTGGATTCTTTGCAAGAACAAAAGGGATTCAAGATTAACCTTTGTCATGGAAGGTCTAGTAATGAGCTTTCCTTGTGAACATGCTTCACAAGTATAATCCTTGGACAACAAAATCTTTTTATCCTTTAGAGGGCATCCTTTGTTGATCTCGTTAATATGTGCTAAGGGGGGGGGGGGGAGGTGAATAACACAATTTGGCTCTTGACAAGGTGTGGAACTAATTTCCAGAACTCAAGAAAATAAAAACAAAGTATAAGATGCACAACAATTTAGAGTGGTTTGGTTCAAGACCTATATCCACTAACTTGATTATCTAACAAAGGATTTTCCCAACAATTCACTAAGAATTCGGTGAAATTCACAAGCTTTCACCAAGCTTTTACAATGGCTTTTTGTAGGCTCAGCCAAAACCTTTACACTAGTTTTTCACGGGCTCAACTAAAACCCAAAGTGGTTTTCCAAGGCTCAACCACAACCTATAGCATTCAAGCTTTCCCAAGCTTGAACAACCCTTTAGAGTGACTCCTTCACTCTAAGTATACAAGAAGAGAGGTTAAAGAGAGTAACTATGATCACAAGTTGATCTGAATGGTACAAGATTGAGTGCTAAATACAATGGCAAAGAGTAGGCATTTAAGTGTAGACAACTGCAGTGGCGCTTTTCTGGTTTTTCAATTTTTTATAGCTCAAATCTCATTCAAGGCTTCTAAAAAACTTGTTTCTCATTGTTGGAAGACCCTTTTATACTTGGAGATGCAACTCTGACGGTAGTTTGACAATTTATGGCTGTTAGAAACAGTTGAGGATGAGTTCTAGCTGTTAATCTGTCTTGTACTGCTCTGGTTCAAATTGCAGACAAAGAGCTCTTAGTTGACTAACTTGGTTGACTAAGTTGATTTTGTTTCTAGTTTGCAGATTCTGGCAGAGGGCACTTAGTCGACTGACTTGGTTGACTAAGTTGGTTCTGTTTCTCAAACTCTTCAGCCCGCCATTTCTTCATTTTGAAATTTGATCAACCAATGTTCTTCCTTATTTCACCAACAAGCTTCCTCCTTGTTATTCAGTTACATCTTGTTGATTTTATCCCTCTTTTTCTTTCAAAAATACTGTTTGAAGAGTTAAGAAATTAATTTCATATATTAATTTCTNTCCCATTTTTTGATGATGACAAAACATTCCTTGATTAACAGCATAGTGTCTTTTTAATTCTTTTTAGTTTTCTGCAGAAAATGAGGATTGCTCCCCTTAAGTATAAGCTCACCTTTGGTGTGTGCATATTTTGCTTATTTATTTCAGCCAGTTTTATTCTCATCATATAGAAAATTATATTGTATATTTAGAGTATATATATATGTTCAGCAACATGGAGTGATTTGCAGCATGTAAGTATTAACAGATCATCATTAATCTTTCAGCTTTTAATGTTAACAGATTTTAATCACTATTCCAACAGCTGTCAATCAGCTTATTGATTCCAGATTTTGTATACATTATTCATGTTTCAATTGATATGTTATATACACCATCTATATCTATTTTCAACTAGAAATTATTCACAATACCACAAAAAAATCAATTATCAACATATAATTCAATATCAATGCAATAGCAGATTTTGTCAATAGTAGTAAAAATACCAAGGATAGCAGATTTGAATTTCCATCAGTCAAGCATTATAATCATATCAGCATCCATTTGTTAAACAACCATATAGATAACAAGATTAAAACCAAGTGTTCAAGTGCCACCATGGCACAAATAACAGTTAACCAACAAGTATTTTGAAACTGCCCCTAGACTATTTTTTCTTCCTATCTCCTATTTTTCTAAGTTCATTCATCTTTGATTTTGTCTTTTTTCCTTTCCCAAGTACCTTCCTGGTTCCTTTACCTTAACATTTTTTTTTTAAAATTTTATTCTTCTGGTTCTTAGTTCCTGCACTTATTCTATTATACTCCCCTTTTTTGTCAGCATCAAAGGGAGGGGCTTCTATTCATCTGATGTGTTAGAGGGTGAGGATTCAGTATCATAGAAAGGGTTGAGAGGAAAAGGAGAGGGTTCTCGGAGAGGAGATGACTTTCCAGGAGAAGATTCTAAAGAAGATTTGTTTAAAACATAAACTGGACTATGAGAAGAAGAGGCTGAAACTGGTTTGGACTTCTCTGTCAATCTGAAAGACTTTCTTCTTTTGAGAAAAGCTGTCTTGGTTGCCATAGTCTTCCTTCCTTTGGTTGGTTGTTTTGCCTTAGCTGGTGGTGTTGTGGTGGCTTTTGATTTCCCTGTTTTTGCCTTTAGTTTGGGAGTTGAAGCAGGTTTTTTTTCCTTTTCTTACATTTGCACCATCCTTCTGAGTTGCTGTCTTGACAATGTCTTTTTCAACTTGTTCCTTTCTGACCATTTGGTGAAAAATGTCCATAATGGAAACTTCCTCTGAATTTGGAGAAGAGGCCTGATGTTTCTCAATTTCTGCACCAACTACTTCAGTTCATTGTTTTGAGTCATTTTTGCTTTGAGGTTTAGGGGAGGGTGTTTTGGCTAGTTGATCAAATCCTTGTGAGGAGTCCTCAGTTTGCAGAACAGGACTGGCAGACTTATAGGTAGAGCCTTCAGCTTAAGTGCCCGAACTTCCAATATTAGAGGCAGACTTCTCTGCTGGCTTTGCTGAACCTTCAGCACCTTGCTGTGCAGGTGCAGTGCTAGATGTGGCAGAACTATCTACAGCCACAGGTTCAGATGCCATGTTTTCCTTCTCCTTTAGCTTGTTTTCCAACTCAGTGATTTTATCTTCCATTTTCTGTAGCTTCACTCCTTTCTCAATCAGCTTACCATTAATCCTCATAAGCAAATTAATAATCAACTCATTCGAAAATCTGGAAGAAGCTTCTTCAGGTTGAGCGAGCAGACTATGATATTTTCTTGGGCCAGTTTTGGAGGTTTTAATAAACTTCTCTCCATCAAGCACGTACCCCATCTTAACTAAGCTACCATAATAAATGGCTTGGCCTCTGGTTTTCACCCATATCATACCTTTTAACCCATATTCCTTTCTTCTGCACTAGGGATGTAATCACATTCTCGTATGGCAGATTGACCTTATCAAGTCTGCAGGCACTTCTAATTTTCTTAATCATAAATCTCCCCAGATTTAAAGACACTCCATTAAAAGCATGCTCCATCAGCTAAAGATCCTGAAGGCTGATGTAGCTAAGACTTCCACTCCTCCCTTGAATATTTGCTGCTATAAAGTAATGCAGTATCCTAATCTGTGGATTGATTATCAGACTTGAATTACTTTTAGAGGAGTATTTTTCTTTCCTTCCAATGATGATCTCCCACAGTGAGGACGGATCATATTTTTCTGAAAGTTCAAATTCACCTATTTCACCCTTTATTTTCAGCAGGTTCCCTAAATCTCTAACAGTCACAACAAACTCTTTTTCATTCAAATAGACATTCAAGCCATTTTCTACATAGTCATCAGAATCTATTAATTCCGTTTTTTTTAGAGTAATGCCAGAGTAAAATTCTTTAACCAGACTTGGACTATATGACCTATCTTAAAGGTGCTGTAACCTTTAAGTTTCAGCTCATCAAAGTACTCAAATAGACTGGTCTGGATTTCTACATTTTCCTCAAAACTCTTCCAATCAATAAACTTTTCGTAGGAGATTGGTGTATTTTCTATATTCTTGAATCATACTACTGCAGCTTATTTCTAAATTTCGAAGAAGAAGAGGAACTGATACCTTTATGGAGTGAGGGTTATATATCTTTCTTCTTGTCTGTTTTTTACTTTTTTTCTCTTAGTTTCTTGGCTATTTCCTTCACTGAAGCAGGCACGATTTTCTGTTTCTTCTTTTAACTTTCTATTCTAATTTCTTCCTCCATTGACCTTTTTCCTTGCTTCTTCTTTGATACTTCTTTACTCTGAGATGTTCTAGCCATTTTGGTTCTAGAAATTTTTAAAGGTCTGAGTCGATTTTAGAGGCAATTAGGAAGATTTAGGTTTTTGTTTTTAGAGCAACGGGTTGCAGAGGAGAGGGAAGAAGAGGTTGGCAGCAGTTATTGCTCAAAAAATTTCTCATCTTTCTTTAAGAACTACCGTATTTTTATTTCTTCATATTTTCAAATATCCCTCTAAAATTTTGATTATTTACCTTTGGCAGCTCTGCTCTATTCCTCTTTACACCCAATAAATCAAATTTTTACCACAATTTACTCCTATTTCTTTAAACTCACTGAGTCTTATTATTTAAGGATGTCAGGCCACTCTTAGTTGACTAAGAATTCCTTAGTCGACTGAATGCATTTTGTTTTCAATGTTAGAGCCAAAGATTTTCTTATAATTCATTCACATTAACCATCCCTAAATTTCTTCTAATCTCACAAAATCTATCTTCACTTAGTGGTTTGGTAAAAATGTTTGCTAATTGATGTAGAGTATTCACAAAATCCATTTTAATGTCATTTTTCACTACATGGTCTCTAATAAAATGTGCCTAATTTCAATGTGCTTTATCCTAGAATGTTGCACAAGATTTTTTGATACATTGATTGCACTTGTGTTATCACAGTATATCAGTACATTATGCATAATTATTCCATAGTCTTTTAATTGTTGCTTGATCCAAAGGATTTGTGCACAACAACTTAATGAAACATATTTAGCCTCTGCTGTAGATAGTGCTACTGAGTTTTGCTTCTTGCTGGACCAAGACACAAGCATCCTTCCTAAAATTGGCATGTTTCACTAGTGCTTTTCCTATCAGTTTTGTTACCAGCAAAGTCAGCATATGAATATCCAACTAAGTTAAAAGTTGAGTTTCTAGAGTACCATATTCCTAGTTCTTAAGTGTCTAAGAGGTATCTAAAAATTCTCTTAACAGTTGTTAGGTGTGATTCTTTAGACTGTGACTGAAATCTAGCACACAAACGCACATAAAACTGAATATATGATCTACTTGCTACTAAGTAGAGAAGAGAGTCGATCATACCTTTATAGAGCTTTTGATCTACATCCTTACCTTTTTCATCTAAATCAAGTTTGGTGGATGGACTCATTGGTGTGAAAATTGATTTCAGCTTTAGCATATCGAATTTGTTAAGCATATCATAAGTATATCTTTCTTGGTTGATAAAGATTCCTTCCTCACTTTGTTTGATTTGAAGACTAAAGAAGTACTTCAACTCTCTCATCATGCTCATCTCAAATTCACCCTGCATTTCCTTTGTAAAGTTCTTGCATAAAGCTTTATTAGTTGCACCAAATAAAATATCATCCACATATATTTGCACAACAATTAAATCATTTAGATATCTCTTAATGAACAATGTAGTATCGATGCTGCCTCTATCATATCCTTTTTCAACTAGAAATTTTGAAAGCCTGTCATACCAAGCTTTAGGAGCTTGTTTCAATCCATACAATGCTTTGTGAAGCTTAAAAGCATGATCAGATTTTTCAAAATCTTCAAAACCATGTGGTTGTTCTACAAAAACTTCCTCTTGAATTAATCCATTTAAGAATGCACTTTTTACATCGATTTGGTACAACTTAAAGTTCATGAAGCATGTAAAAGCTAGCAACAACCTTATGGCTTCAATCCTAGCTACGGGAGCAAAGGTTTCATTATAATATATTCCTTCTTCTTGGTTGTATCCTTTTGCTACTAGCCTAGCTTTGTTTCTAACTACATTTCCTTGCTCATCTACTTTATTTCTAAATACCCATTTAGTACCAACAATAGGATGATTTGAAGGTTTAGGTACCAATGACCATACATGATTCCTAGTGAATTGATCAAGTTCTTCTTGCATGGCCATTATCCAACTTTCCTCCTTTTCAGCTTCTTCAAAGTTTTTAGGTTCAATTTGAGATATAAAAGCTGAAAACTCACAAGTTTCTCTAGTTGCTTTCCTAGTTCTAACTCCTTGTGAAATGTCACCTATTATTTGGTCTTGTGGGTGATCTCTTACAAATCTCCAACTCCTTGGTAGATCATCATGCTGATTTTCTGCTCTTTGCAGATTTTCTAGAAATGGAGTTTCATTTTCTCTTCTAGATGAGCTTTCTTCATTATTTTTATTGTTCTCTAAGCTCATTTCCTCCATTTGTTTTTCTAGGATTTCTATATCATCATCATCATCATGAACTTCATTTTGTAAAGCATTTGACTTATCAAAAACTACATGGACTAATTCTTCAATGGTAAGGGTCCTTTTGTTAAAAGCTCTATAGGCCTTTAAGTTTAATGCATATCCTAAAAATATTGCTTCATCACTCTTTGCATCAAACTTCCCTAGGGGCTGTTTTCCATTGTTCAATACAAAGCATTTACAGCCAAAACTCCTAAGGTGAGAAATATTTGGTTTCCTACCTTTGTAAAGTTCATATGGAGTCTTTGAAATCAAGGGTCTTATTGAGACTCTATTAAGAATATAAGCTGTTGTATTTACTGCCTCAGCCCAAAGATATTTAGGTAGGTTGTTCTCACATAGCATGGTCCTAGCCATTTCTTTTAGGGTTCGATTTTTCCTCTCTACAACTCCATTTTGCTGGGGTGTTCTAGGTGCAGAAAAATTGTGATCCAACCTCTTTTCATTGTAAAATTTTTCAAACTCATCATTTTCAAATTCTCCTCCATGATCTCTCCTTATGCTAACTATGGCTAGTCCTTTTTCATTTTCTACTTTCTTACAATAACTTAAGAATGCTTGTAGAGCATCATTCTTATGAGCAAGGAAGTATACCCAAGTATATCTAGAATAGTCATCAACTATTACAAAGCCATAAGATTTACCTCCTTAGCTAGTTGTGCTTATTGGACCAAATAGATCAATGTGCAACAATTCAAGAGGTCTAGATGTTGACACTATTTTCTTAGTCTTAAAGGATGTTCTAACTTGTTTTCCTAGTTCGCAAGCATCACATATTCTATCATTTTCAAATTTCAATTCCGGCAGTCCAGCAACAAGATTTTTCTTTATTAATTTACACATAGTATGCATGCTCACATGTCCTAATCTCCTATGCCATAACCAGCTATCATTCTCAACATTTTCAACAAGACATACTTCATTATTCACATTAAGGTCTTCAAGAAAAATTACACACATGTTCTTCAACCTTTTTCCTATAAATGAGATTTTATTTGTACTCATATCAATCACTTCTTACTTAGTTGAATCAAAACATACTTTAAATCCTTTATAACATAATTGACTAATACTTAGTAGATTATGCTTTAAGCCTTTAACTAGCAACACATGACTAATTTGAGTTTGGGAACTTTTACCAACCGTACCTATACCATGGATTCTACCTTTTGAATCATCTCCAAATGATACGGTTCCTCCATTTCTCTTATCCAATTGAGCAAACAGCATTTCATGTCCTGTCATGTTTGTTGATTGTCTCTCAGCAATAAGGGTAATTAAAGCCATCAAACAGAGGTGGTCTGTTTGTTGATTGTCTCTCAACAACTATGGTTTTTTGTTGAGCCATTTGGATATTCCCAAAGGATATTAAGCCTTAAAAATAGGGAACCAACTTTGATACTAACTGTTGGTCCCGTTAATATGTGCTAGAAGGGGGGTGAATAGCACAATTTGGCTTTTGACAAGGTGTGGAACTAATTTTCAGAACTTAAGAAAATAAAAACAGAGTATAAGATGTACAACAATTTAGAGTGGTTTGGTCCAAGACCTACATTCACTACCTTGATTATCCAACCAAGGATTTTCCCAACAATTCACTAAGAATCTGGTGAAATTAACAAACTTTCACAAAGCTTTTACAATGGCTTTTTGCAGGCTCAGCCAAAACTTTTACACTAGTTTTTCACGAGCTCAACTAAAACCCAAAGTGGTTTTCCAAGGCTCAACCACAACCTATAACATTGAAGCTTTCCCAAGCTTGAACAACCCCTTAGAGTGACTCCCTCACTCTAAGTATACAAAAAGAGAGGTTAAAGAGAGTAACTATGATCACAAGTTGATCTGAATGGTACAAGATTGAGTGCTAAATACAATGAAAAAGAGTAAGTGTTTAAGTGCAGTGAAGCTTTTCTGGTTTTTAAATTTTCTACAGCTCAAATCTCATTCAAGGCTTTTAAAAAACTTGTTTCTCATTGTTGAAAGACCCTTTTATACTTAGAGATGCAACTCTGATGGTAATTTGACAGTTTATGGCCATTGGAAACAGTTGAGGATGAGTTCTAGCCGTTAATCTGTCTTGTAGTGCTCTGGCTTAAATTGTAGACAGGGAGCTCTTAGTCGACTAACTTGGTTGACTAAGTTGATTCTGTTTTTGGTTTGTAGATTCTGGCAGAGGGCACTTAGTCGACTGACTTGGTTGACTAAGTTGGTTTTGTTTCTCAAACTCTTCAGCCCACCATTTCTCCAATTTAAAATTTGGTCAACCGATGTTTTTCTTTGTTTCACCAACAAGCTTCCTCCTTGTTATTCAATTACATCTTGTTGATTTTATCCCTCTTTTTCTTTCAAAAATACTCTTTGAAGAGTTAAGAAATTAACTTCATATATTAATTTCTTGCACACTCAAATAAAGGTATTAGACACAAATAAATGGGAATGTTTTATTATCATAAAAAACTAATGGAGCCAACATCTTTTAGTATTTTGGATTATCTTACGCATCATCATAGCTCCCGGGTGACCTAGATGATCATGCCACAGGCCAAACTCATTGGGATTTACCAGTCTCTAAGACATGGTAGCGTAGACTTTAATAGCTCTAATAAGGACACAATACAATCCCTTAGTTGAAGCTTCAAACTTCTCATGGATGGTCTTTTGGCCCATCTTATAAGAGGTGATACATAGAAATTCTTTATTTTGCTCATCAATTGTCTCAAGATGGTACCCATTACGACGTACATCTTTGTAACTAAGTAGATTCCTCTTTAATCTACTGCTTAACAATGCATCGTCAATATACAAAGTGGTGGCATTTGGTAGAATTATTGTGGCATTCCCTGAGCCATCAATAATCCCAACGACACCTAATATTTTATGGATATTTTCCTTACATAATGTCATACTCGAGAAAAAGTGTTTAACACGAAGAATGGTATGTGTCATTGCACTATCAAGCAAATGACATCTTTCTTTTTGTTGATGGTTCCTATTTGCACTTATATTGACAACTTCAGGAGTCACTTGTATTAACAACTTCAGGTGTCAAAAATTCAGAAATCAATTATGGGATAATAATTTTATTTAGAATAATCAAGCAAAAGTAATACATTGAAAATAACATTAAAATTCTTAGATCTTAAGTCTGAGCTGACTTCCACCAATATGATGCCTTTCCAAGGTCCTTGAAAAAATCAAAGACATTCAATGATGTTTTTGCTTCTACAGGAGCAGGAGGAGTCACTTCAACAGAGGTATTATTAGCCTCAACGTTGGTCATAGCATTTTTAATGGCATGAGTTTCAATTCACCTACCCTTATCTTTTAAGGATGCTTGAAATAAATCAATAAAATGCTTTGGTGCACGACAAGTACACGACCAGTGTCTAGTCATGCCACAATGATAGCAAATACTTTCATCATGCTCCTTCTTAGGCTTCTGGCCCTTGTCATGATTCAAGCCAAGATTATTTTGCCTAGGGTGTTTATATCTTCTGCCACCCTTTCGTGGGTTATGCACTAGCCTGTGCTCACAGCCCTTAAATCAGCTAGTACTTTTACCAAAGCTAGCATTTGCTTCAAGCAATGCTTTTGAGCCAGTAGGTCTAAGATCATGATTTTTGAGCAATAGTTCATTAGTCTGCTCAGTAGTTAGGAGGATGAAAATCAACTCCGTGTACGTCTTAAATTGATGCTACTGGTATTGCTGCTGCAATACAATATTTGAAGCATAAAAATTAGAGAAAATTTTCTCTCGTAGCTCTGATTTAGTGAGCTTAACACCACATAACTCCAGCCGTGAAACTATATCAAATAAGGCTGAGTTATAATCAGACACTGATTTGAAGTCTTGTAGCTTGAGATGTTGCCAATCATATTGTGCTTGAGGGAGAAAAGCAGTCTTGGTATGATCATACCTCTCTCTCAATCTTGTCCATACTATCTTAGGATCTCGAACGAATAAATATTAAGTCTTCAGGTTCTCATGCAAATGACGATGAATGAAAATCAAAACATTCGATTTATCTATGTCATTTGTGTTTCTGTTTATAATAATTGTATTAACAAGACCTTGCCCTTAAAGATGCATCTCAACATTGAGGCATGAAGACATATAATTGTTTCCACTCACTTCTAGGATGTGGAACTTGGGCTTTTCAATATTCGCCATAAAACTGCATACAAAAAAAATTGGACCCTTAGAGTGGGGTTCTCAAAGGTCTATCATCACTTCAGGGGTACAGTTTATCACCATTTCAGGGGGACAAAGATATATTCTAAATCTGTAATAAGCTTCAGTCTGATTAAACCACACAAAAAAAACTAAAAATCTAATTAAAAAATACCTTCTCATTACCTTTAGGGACTCGTGCTGAGAACGTGATATAAAATATAAAGAAACATATATTGAGAAAATAATTGAGAGAAGAATTTAGAGGAGAATTGAGAAAAAAGTTATGGTTTATTTCTCATGAGATAAGAACTTCTGGTTCATTTCTCATTATTTTTGATTATTATTGATTGTCTATTTTTCATCAAATACAAAGCCCTATTTATAGGGTTACATAGATGTCGATATTGATGAACCATAATAAATGTATACATTGATTATGAATGGAACTTGAAGGGTTGGGAGATTCAATGGACAAACTCATTTATTCATAACAGGTGTGTTAATTTTAGTAATTAACAATAAGGATTAATTCAATTCTCTGTGGGATTGACACTCTACTCATCTCTATATTATCTTTGTGATACGTATACTTGCATGGGTAAAAAATTGAACAACAAGTTTTTATTATCGTTGCCAGGGAATTGTTTTTTAGTTTTTTTTAATGCTGGAAGTTCTCACATGACCCAGCTATCCGGTTAAATTTTATTAATTAAAATTAAATTATAAAGAAGAGGGAGGCCTAAACTATACCTCCAGCATTACATGAGATAGATAAAATAAATTAAGAAATTCTCCTAATAAAGACATTACTTTCCCAGCATAATGGTTTAAAATCCATTTGGAGAGTAATAGCATTTTAATACAAGAATCTATGAAAAAATATATAAACATAAATTAGGAGTACTACTCCTTTACATTTACTTAAAACAAACGTAAGGTAAATTTAATTTATCTAGTCTAAGGGTTCCCCGTAGCTTACCTTGTGTTGTGAAAAAACATGAAGGTTTTGGTGCTTATGTCCAACATTAGATAGATAGTCAGCAGCTTGATTTCCTTCCCTATAAATATGAGAGATGCGAAAAGACATGCCAGATAAACATTTTCGAATAGATTCCAATAGGTAACGAATTTTAGAAGAACCTTTTTGACCTTCCTATATCTTTTGTATCACCACTTTGGCATCCATCTCTATCCATACATGGGACACATTATATTCAATGCATAGTAGTAAGCCTCTATGTAACGCCATTAACTCCGCCTACAATGAATTATGTGGACCAAGATTTTCAGAAATACCAAAACTTAAATTACCTGTATGTTGTCTTAGGACTCCTTCACCAGTAGCATTCTAGAAATCATCTTCGGCACTACGATCGACATTCAACTTTAGTTCACCTATCAATGGTTTCGTCTAATAAATAATTTTAGGGGATACCTAGTTCTCAAGTTTAAAGTGATATCCCCAATGTATAGCAATATCCATATCCCTTTTCCATTGCCATTTACATAACAAGTTACCCTGAAAAAGCTGTCTCAACATTTTCATAATACGCCAAATTACTCGATCAGGTTACATGTTCACTTCCCTATGTTTTGCATCATTTCTTTCAACCAAAAGGAACCAAAAAATGAATAATGGTAATAATATCCAGATATGACCGAATTTAGTGTAATCACCTGAGTAGTACCAAGCATTGAGAACATGTATAACATTTTGAGGATTAGTAACACAGATTTGCAAGAATTTTGCAAAATAATTCCAAACCTGTTGTGCCACTGGACTCCCCCACAAAACATTCATTACTAATTCCTCTGATTGGCAACAAAGGTACTTGGATGGTAAGTGAAAGCCTCTAGTTTTCATCCTTAACTCCACAAGGACCTAATTATGCACCAAGCACCATAAAAAGAAAGACACAGTAAGTGGCATACTCTTGTGCCAAATTAACTTAAACATTAGATTTGTAGGTTGTCTTTGTCTAAGTAGTTCCCATTCACTCTTAGTAGTAAATTCTCCATTTGGTGTAAGGGCTTAATATGCGATATCTTCCTTGCTACTGTTAATAGGAATCTTTAAAATTTCATCAACAATGGCTTCTGGTACAACAGCTTTTAGCTTATCCACATTTCATTCATTATTATGAAAGAAATGATTAACTTTAATCATGGAGTGAGTATATGAACGGAAAGATTTTACCAGTGGTTCATCTCCCATCCAAGCATCATACCAGAAAAATAATTCCCCTTTGCCTATCCTCCATTGTATTTGTTGTCCAGATGTGTCTCTACCATTAATCATTCGTTTCCATGTCAAAGAATCTTGCAGGTTGGTAGTGACTGTGTGAGGAATTTTTCTAGTGCAATATTTAGCTCTCATATATAGTGTCCATAAGCTTCTGCATGTTTGAAATCGCCACCAAAGCTTAGTAGTAAAGGCTTTAAAAACATCTTGCAAGCTACGAATGTCTAGTCCTCCTTCTAAACTCGAGAAGATAATTTTATTCCAAAATGTTAATGGATCCGTTTGCTGTCCGTGGAGTTTCCCCATAGAAAACTGTTGAAAAGTTTGCCTATTTTTTCTATAATGCTCACCGGGGGCTTAAGTACTTGCAGCAGGTAAATGGTAATGATAGAATGCTCCGTAATAGAGTAATACGGACGCCAGGAGAAAGAATTTTGTTTTCCCAACCTGTGATATGATCACGAATTTTATTAAGAAGTGAATCAAAAGCATTACCTTCTTAGGACCTTTATGAAGGGGGGCACCCAAATAAGTAATTGGCAAGGTTTTGTGCTGAAATCCCATGGTTTGAAAGATAATGTGCCTTCTGAAACCAGCTATAGTTTGAGATGTGACAAAGCAACTTTTATCATGATTTACTTTTTGTCTCGAGATCTGCTCATACTCTTGTAAAAAAGCAAGTATTTTCTCAAAAGCTAATTTACTTCCATTAGTAAAAATCATAATATCATTCGTAAAAGCAAGATGGCTTATATTCATGTTAATATAATACCAAGCATTCTTAATTTTAATATAGACTTTTCTTTTCTTTAATTTTTTAGGTACTTTTGGTCATTATATGCGAAGAGCTTGAAATTTGAAAATTGTTCCTTTTGATCCGAAAATTGAAAAGACTTTTCGAAGACTTCGGAGGAAAAATAAAAAAGTTTATGCACCAAGTAAAACAATGGTTGATCAACAAGAGGAAGAGACCAAGCCTTTGAGGGATTATGTTGTCCCATGAGTACAAAATCTCCACTCTAGTGTTCGAAGACCTCTTATTCATGCCAACAACTTTGAAATTAAGCCATCAATCATTTAGATGATTTAGATTGCTGTTCAGTTTTGGGGTTTGCCTATTGATGATCTGAATTTTCATATTATAAATTTCCTGAAAATCTGTGATACATTCAAGGCTAATGGTGTTACTGATGATGCCATAAGATTGAGGCTTTTCCCTTTTTCATTGGGAGATAAAGCAAAGAGTTGGTTAAATTCGTTTCCTATTGGTTCCATTAATACTTGGGATGATTTGGCTCAAAAATTCTTAGCAAAATTCTTCCCACCTGCAAAGTCAGCGAAGATGCGGAATGATATCACTTTTTTCATGCAATTTGTTTCTGAATCACTATATAAGGCTTGAGAGAGGTATAAGGATTTGATAAGAAGGTGTCCTCACCATGGATTACCTAAGTGGCTACAAGTTCAGACTTTTTATAGTAGTTTGCTAGGACCTTTTAGAACTACCATTAATGTTGTTGCAAGAGGTGCACTCATGAGTAAATCCATTGATAAGGCTTATGATTTGCTTGAAGAGATAGCTTCTAATAATTATCGATGGTCATCTGAAAGATTGGGTATAAGAAAAATTGCTGGAATTCATGAATTAGATGTGATAAACACTGTTTCTACATAATTGGCTTCTCTTGCAAAGAAAATAGATAAATTGAGTGTTAATGCTATTCAGAACTCCTTTATGACATGTGAATTTTGTGGGGAAGGACATTCCAATGACAATTGTCCCAACTATTTTGAGTCTTGTCGATTTGATGGAAATAGGCAATAGAACAATCCCTATTCCAACACTTATAATCCGGTTGGAGGAATCATCCTTATTTTTCATGGAATAACAACCAAGAGTCTTCATCAGTAGCTAAGTCAAACTTGTCTTCTGAATTTCCATCTAGAGCTCCTATGCTAGAGAAAAAGCCTTCAATGGAAAATATGTTCATGCAGTTCATGACAAAGACTGATACATTCATGATAAAGACTGATGCATTCATAACAAAAATCGATGCATTTATGATAAGGACTGATGCCTCCATTCAAAATCAAGTAGCTTCAATTAAAAATCTTGAGACATAAGTGGCCCAACTTGCTAGTGCTTTAAATACTAGACCTCATGGTACCTTACCAAGTGATATTGAAACTAACCTAAGAAGAGAAGGTAAGGAACATTGTTTGGCAATCACTGTCTGCAATGGAAAAGAGGTACGCAAAGAGGTAAGTGATCAAGCTTTAAATTTTGAGATTTCAATTGAATTTGATGAAAAAGAAATTGAAAAAATTACTGAAACAGAAATTGTGGTTGAAAAATCTGTTGAAAATTCAAAAGAAAAATCACAATTAAAATTTGCTCCCATATGTCCACCACCTTTTCCTCAATGTTTTCAAAAGCAAAAACTTGACAAACAATTCCAGAGATTTCTTAAGGTATTTAAAAAGCTGCACATTAATATTCCTTTTACAGAAGCTTTAGAACAAATGCTAAGTTATCTTATACTCTTGAAAGATATCTTGACCAAAAAGAGAAAATTGGAAGATTTTGAGACAATTGCACTTATTGAGGAGTGCAATGCTATAATCCAGAATAAGTTTTCACCAAAGCTTAAAGATCCAGGGAGTTTTTCTATTTCTTGCATTATTGGTAGTTTTAAAATTTTAAAAGCTTTGTGCTATTTGGGTGGTAGTGTTTCAATAATACCTTTATCTATTGCCAAAAAATTTGGATTTCAAAAGATACAACCCACTCAGTTACCTTACAATTATCAGATAGAACAATCAGGTACTCAGTTGGGATTATAGAGGATGTTTTGCTTAAAGTTGGGCATTTATTCATTTCGATGGACTTCATTATGCTAGAGATTGAAGATGATGTTGAAATTTCTCTTATTTTGGGAAGACCATTCTTAGCTACAGTTGGAGCAATTATTGATGTGAAGAATGGAAAAATAACTTTCAAAGTTTGAGAGGAGCAAGTGGTATTTAATTTGTTCAATGCAACTCAGTATCCCTATATAAATAGTTACTATAAAGTGGGTTTAGTTAATGAAGGTAAAGGTAAGCCTAGTCCACCACCTTCAACGGAGTAGGCGCCAATTCTTGAGACAAAACCACCACCACTTTTCAGTCACCTTGATTTTGTGGTTGTACAGTGAGTAGTATTTTCTAATTCACAACTCCATCTTTTGCCATGAAATCTTAGACCATATTGGGGGAACACCTTTAAGGTGGTAAAGATTCATCCTTATGATGTTATCGAGATTTATATTGGGCTTACTGGAGTAGTCAAGATTAATAAAGAAAGTCTCGAGCTGTATAAAGTAGTGCATAAGGGGGTGCCATAGTCAAGCTAGTGACTATAAAGAAACGTTTCTTGGGAAGCAACCCAAGCACTCTAACTTACTTTCTTTTATTTATTTAATTATTAAATTAATAACACTCTTTTTTATTTGTGTAGGTACATGTAAAAAAAAGTTTCAAGAAATTTTTTAAAATTAAAAAAAAAAAAATTTTTGATAAAAATTTTTAAAAACAAAAAAAGGGTGGTAAGCCACGGCTTCTACTATGGGAAGCTGCATATTTTCGGACATAAAATAACATGAGCCATGACTTACTAGGCTCGAAGCCTCAGCTCAGTTAAAAAAAAAAAAGACTCTTGTTGATCATACATGGGGTAAGCCGTCCCTCACTCTGAAGTGGGCTGCCAACAATTGGTAGCCCACTACCCACTACCCTCCATTGGGTTGCCGACATTGGGCAGCCCACTAACCAAACCCAATCCCCCCCTTTTTATTTGGGTAGCCCACTACCAACTACCTTCCATTGGGTTGCCAACATTGGGTAGCCCACTAACAAAACCTAATCCCCCCATTTTTATTTGGGCAGCCCACTACCCCGTAAACCCCCCTTGTTGTGGGCTGCCCACTCCCCATAACCCTTTCCCTTTTTTTTTTTTTGGGGCTACCCATTACCTAATAAAACTCCTTTTCTTTATTTTCTTTTTTGTATTTTTTTCTACATTAATCTTTATTATTTTCTTTTTGTAGTAAAAAAAAATTCCTAGAAATGAGAACGAGGAAGATGACAATAGAAACCAAGAGGAGGGCTAGCACTTCTCCAAGATTCATCCAATCATTAGGGGAGTATTCTTTACCTTTTCTTTATTTTTTAACATTGAGGACAATGTTTAGTTTAAGTTTGGGTGGGGGGATGAATTTATTTTTCTAGTGATGAATATTCTGTGGAAGTTTTAGATTTAATTTTATTTGCATGCGTATTTATAAATAATTTAGTATTAGTTGGTAAATGAATATATTTCTTGTTTGAATTTTAAGAATCTAGAGTAAAGTTGTGCCAAAATTTTCGATGATTTCTCTATCCAATGATTATAACTAGTTGTCTTGAATTTTTAACTTTTGGTGAATATGGTTTTTGCTTAGATTCATGCTAAATGCTTTTGTTAAGTATCATTGTTAGGATGTGATTTTCATAATTTTGAGTACTATATCTTTTATTTTGAATTATTATGAATATCTAGAGTTGCATTGATATAAAATTTTTAGATTATGTCATGAATTCTAGAATTTGCTTAATTTTTCTCACAAGGTGAAATCCTAGACAATAATTAGTTAGGGATATGATTTAGGCCATCTTTGGACCTTTTGAGGCTAAAAAGCCTACCTTGTTAAATTTTTATCCCTAGTATACCCTTTTGAGCCTAATTTCCCTTTTCTTTACTTAACTATATAATAATTGAGCATAGCATTAAAATTAAATTTTCAATTTTGCAACCCTCACTCCTAAGCATGTATATTGTTTTAGGAAATTTAAATTGAGCTAAATGTTAAAAAAGGTAGAAAGGCGATGTTGATGTGAAATAAAAAAAGAGTTCAAAATTTGAAAAGTAAACCCATTACCTACAATACAAAGAAAATAAGTTTGGGAATGTGAAATTGTGAAAAAAAAATGTGTTGAAAGAAAAAAAAAAGAAAAAAAAAGTTCAAATGTGGACGAAAAAGTGTACTTGGAGAAGGAGAATAGAGCTCTATAGATAGGTCCTAGAATAATTATGTGCTTAGGATGATTTGAGCTACATTAATAGCCTTTATCATACTATGACCCTAGCCATACATTACAACCCTATTAAAGTCCTATTGATCCCTAACTTTGTATTAGTCTACATTAGTGGAGAGAGAGATGAAAAGTAAACATATGAAGTTCTAGTACTAATTTGAAATTTGTGTTGGCATAAACTCATCTGGATGTCATGATATTCTTGGTAAAGGACTTCACATACACACACACACGAAAATCCATTCGATAATGTGCTTGCAATGGAATTGAAACATGAATTTGAATGACGACTATATTTTTCCTTTGATTAATGATTTCTAGACATACTTTTGAAGAAATTATAGGAAATCATTAAGTTGGTGCACTTTATCTCTAGTAGTAGTAGTAGTAGTAATAGTAGTAGTAACTATATTTATTTTAGTTTTCATTAACTGAATTTGATTTTCGTAAGTTGGGTTCTTTTCTATATTTTGCTTGAGGACTAGCAAAATATTAAGTTTGGGGGTTTGATAACTCTATGATATAGAGTTATTTGGGCTTAGTTTTGATAGTAATTTAGCTTAGTTCTTGCCGTAATGCAAAAAAATTAGTAAATTTTATTTAATTATTTTTAATTGAGTCAATCTAGTCATAGTTAATTTTATCCTTAATTTGGTGTTAATGTGCTTAAGATAGGTTGTTATTGATTTATTTGTGCTTTTGTAGGTGTTTGATGAAAGAAGAATTTTAATAGAAGAAGGAGAGCAGTTTTGAGGTGCAGACTTCCATTGCACATGTTTTGGTATTTCAACCTAACTTTCTCTACAAAGCTCCAAATGAAGCGATTCGTGACCATTGAAAAGATAAGAGAAAAATATACAACTTTCATGTTTATCACTTCACCTAGTTCGACTTGGAAGATGGTCAAAAATCTTGTCGAAATTGACATACTGCGGTAGTCCTAGAGCAATTATGATTTTTGTTAATTAATTAGCAAGGCTAACTTCTTTCTTCACCCAACTTGGCCTAACTTCAAAGCCCTATAAAAACAAACTTTCAAAGAACTTTTTAAAAGAAAAAAAAAAAGAGAGAGCAAAACACCATATTGGCAGCTGAGAGTCAAGCCACAAAGTTATTGAAGCTAAGAAGAATTTGAAGGAGATAAGGAGATTTGGAGATCAAGAATACAATTCTTGGGTTTTTCAATCTTTTTGTTATTTTCTTATTTTTCTTAGTTTGATTTGAATGTTTAAACTTTATTCAATGATGATGTGTGACTTGATCGGGAACTAAATTGTTAATCTAAGATTATGATTGAACTCAATATGTAGTTTGAATTATTTACCTCTCTTTTGATTATATTTGATAGATTTAAGTTGTTTATTTTATTCTGTTCTTAATGCTTCTAGTTGATTGGCCACTAATTAGATTGAATTGGAAACCTAGGTTAAACCTTGACGAAAGAGATTTAGGTAGACCTTGAACAAAATAGCGTATGATCGAATGCACTTAGTTGATTAGGTGATTTGATTTGCATATAGGGTAGACATACACCTATAAGCTATACGTAGTCAAAATTAGAGCACAAACTTAATGAATCTTTCGTCAATATAATTTACATAGACATATAGTAAATTAATTGGGAAAGGTATTTTTATGAGAAACTTGATAGAAACTTGTAAATAATTTAGAACTTTAGGTTAGGAACTTAATCCATTAAACTGAGTTAAAAGAGAGGAACAATATTCAGATGAAGTGTTGAGGGATATCATAATCTTAGGTCTGGTAATTACTAGAAGTAATTTTGCTAATATATTAGTTTTAATTATTAGTTTATTAGTTTCAATTTTTCTTTTTAATTTTAATTATTAGATAAATTAAGGTGTGTTAATTTTAGTAATTAACAATAAGGATTACTTAAATTTTTTGTGAGATCGACACTCTACTCATCTCTATATTATCTTTGCGATATGACTACTTGCGTGGGTAAGAAAATTGAACAACTACTAGCTATTCAAGCAAACAATTTTGAGATCAAGCCAGCTATCATCACCATGATTCAAACCTCAGTTCAGTTTGAAGGCCTTCCAAATGATGATCCCAATGGCCATATATCAAACTTCTTGGAGATTTGTGACACTTTCAAACATAATGGTGTCACAAATGATGCAATTCGTTTAAGGTTTTTTCCTTTATTTTTAAGGGATAAAGCTAAAGCATGGCTGAATGTGTTCCCTACTAGCTCAAAAATAACATGGGATGATCTTGCTCAGAAGTTCCTTGTTAAGTTCTTTCCTCCAACTAAGATAGCTAAAATGAGGAATGATAGTACATCATTTATGCAAAAAGATTTTGAATCGTTGTATGAAACTTAGGAAAGATACAAAGAATTACTTTGACATTGTCTTCATCATGATCTTCCAAAGTGGCTTCAGGTGATAACTTTCTACAATGATTTGAGTGGCCATGTTCAAAAGACCATTGATGCTGCTGTAGGGAGGAGCTTTAATGGCCAAATCGATTGATGAGGCATTCGATTTGTTGGAAGAGATGGATGCAAACAATTACCAGTGGCCAACAGAGCAAGCAATGCATAGGAGAGTAGCTGGAATTCATAATGTAGTTGCTTTTCAGCCCTACCTGTAGAGGTAATAGCTTTAACAAAAACTCTTGAATCTTTTAGTACTAACTTTATGCAAAGTCCTTTTGTAGCTTATGAGTATGGTGGAGATAATCATGCAAGTCATCTGTGTCTAAGCTCAACAGAAACAGTGCAATTTGTGGGGAATAAACAGCATAATAACCCATTCTCCAACATTTACAACCTATGGTGGAGGAATCAACCCAATTTCTCTTGGGTTAACAATCAAGTGGCGTCATCAACTTGAAAACCAAATGCACTTTTGGAATTCCAACAGCAAGCCAAAGCACCTCTCTCAGAAAAGAAGCTAGCTGTTGAAGATTTGCTAAGGCAATACATGACATAGAATGATAGCATCATACAAAGGCAAATAGCTTTCATTCAGAGTCAAGTAGCATTAATTCGAAACCTTGAGTCTCAAATTGGTCAACTTGCCAATTTATTAAACAACCAACCTCAAGGAACATTGCCTATTGATACAGAGGTGAATCCTAGAGGAAAAGGTAAGGAGCAAGTTATGGTAATCACCTTGAGGAGCGAAAAAAGAGGTTGAAAATAGTGTTAAGCCAGCTAATCTTCAAGATAATCCTATTAAAAATGAAACAGTGATTGAGATAGATAATAAGCAAATCCAAGACAATGTAGTAAAGGCAAGTTTACCACCACAACCCTTTCCTTTGAGCCTTTAGAAATAAAAGCTTGATAGGTAATTCCAAAAATTTCTAGAGGTATTTAAAAAGCTTCACATCAACATTCCTTTTGCAAAAGCTCTAATGCAAATGCCATCATATGAGAAGTTTTTAAATGACATATTGATGAAGAAGAGGAAATTGAAGGATTTTAAGACAATTACACCCACTGAGGAGTGTAGCACGATAATCTAGAACAAGCTTCCACCAAAGCTTAAAGACCTAGGGAGTTTTTCTATCCCTTGCTCAATTGGTAATTTTAATTTTTTGAAAGCTTTGTGTGATTTAGGTGCTAGTGTCTTAATAATGCCTTTGTCTGTTACTAAGAGACTTGGACTGATGGAGATTCAACCTACTACAGCCACCTTGCAATTAGCAGATAGAAAAATGAGGCACCTCTATGGGAGTATAGGGGATGTCTTACTTAAAGTGGGGAAATTATACATTCTAGTGGACTTCATAGTACTTGAAATGGAAGAGGCTCAAGAGGTTCTAATCATAATAGGATGTCCATTCTTGGCCACTGTAGGTCTTTAAGCTCATTGAAATATTTTCTTCCTTTTAGAGTCAAGTATAGCTCGTCTAGAGTTTACCCTCTAAGCTTTCTTCAATTTTTGTCAAGCATTTTGTCTTAGGGTCGAGTTTGATAGTGTTGTAGTCGATTCAAAAGTAGTAACTTTGTCACATGAGCTTTCTTAACTTGAATCAAGCTTCGTGTTGTGGAGATTGATCTTTCTTCAACTGCTTAAGGTGAACTCTTCAGTTTATGAACCTATCTTTCAAATACTTCAACATCTCAAACCTAAATGTTAGGGAGGTCATAAAACATATTTTAAGTTCATTTAACACTCATATAAATAGCTTATAGAGTTATTCAAGGATCACTCAAATAAGTTTAAGCAATTTTGATCATTTTGTCATTTTGAAAACAATGACCATTTTGAAGCTAACACAAGCAATTTGTGAGGCCCTAGCTTGATATAGGAGAATTAGCTAAAAATCCTTAGGTTAGCATGTAGATTTCATGTTTTGAACATTTAGAATAAGTTTTTAACATTGGAAAGTTTCATACTTTCAAGTTTTAGAATGACTTGCAAAGTTTACTGTAAAAAATAGTCTAATTGGACAAGTTTTCAATCTTAATTTTTACCTATTGGAGTAGATCTATCGATAAATTTAAAATATGTTGATAGATTTTACTCAAAAAGCTTATTTTTACATATTAGAGCAAATCTATCAACAGATGATGAAAATCTATCGATAGATTTTACCTAGAAAGATTTTTAAAGGGATTTTGATGAACTATTATCGATAGATTTCAAAATCTATCAATAAATGATAAAAATCTATGGATAGATTTTACCTAGTAAGCTTTTTAAAAGGATTTTGATGACAAAGTATCAATAGATTTCAAAATCTATTGATACTTTATCAAATCTATCAATAAATGGCTTGAATCTATCGAAAGATTATGTCGATTTTTGAAAAATAAAAAGGGGTAAAAAGGTATTTTAACACCTTAAAGTACAAGATGGTCACATTTTACGAGGGTTTTTCATTTTAGGCCACCTTTCCTTAGTTTGCCCTCAACTCTAAGCTCTCTCAACCCATTTTTCATCCCAAATCATCATTTTGGAAGATTGGAAGCTTGGATTTGAGTTTTATGAAAAAATGTGATATTTTTCAACTTTCAAATGTTTGACTCATGAATTTTCAGCATTGAAAATATTGTTTTTATGCCCATATTTTTTTTGAATCCTAAAGCTTAAAGATTTTTGTGATTTATCTTAGCATCAAAGCTCACCAAAGTTAAGGTCAAAGGATTTATGGGTTTCTAAGCATTTTTTTGATTAAGTAGTAGTGGGTGTAAGTTGAAAAATTAATTTTAGATGAATCCAAGTAATTTCGAAAGAACATAGGATGATTATTTTGCAATTCCTAGTCTAAGTATTGATTACAATGATTGTTAAATCATTAGGAATGGTTGAAACTCCAAGAAATTTGCTAGAGTAGAGTTTTGGTTGTTGTTAGAAGTTGACTTTTGAAAGTGAGTGGGTACATATAACGACCTTCTCCTCGATCATTACCAGCGTTCGAGACTTGTGAGTGAACCCACCAAATCTCGAACAAGCCTTAATTGAGGTTCCTGTTACTTAGTTCGGATATTTTAATGCGTATACGAGTCGACTTGTAATAATACTGCCGATTACTTAAATTGAATAAAAGGTTGTCATTAAAACATAGAGACTAAATAACCATTGTCCAATTCTAGTAAATTTTAAGACAAATTCAAACACACTTAATAGTCATTACACTAACTTAAGGTTTTGGCAATACATTACAGATAACCTAATAATTTTTACAAGTTTAATTGTTTTACACAACACGATTGCTATGCAGCGGAGCGACTCAAAATGGAAGTTTAAGAGGTGCCATTACCTATGTCACGGTGAATCGAAATAATGTCGGGGCAATACACTTGAGCTGATCACTTATCTACATAAGGAAGATAAAGGGGGTGAGTCTCACAGACTCAGTGATCATCAGCTCCATGAGCATGGCATTGATGGGAAACAAGCTAAGGACAAAATATTTGAACATCAAAATATAAGAGTATATGTAAACAATTTAGCTCAAAAGAGAGACTTGTGACTTACATGTAAAAACCAAGAATTTTAATGAAAGATAATCATTTAAATCAAGTATCGAAACCAATACAAGTAAAGATTTCTACCATCGAAATCATTTAAGAAATTTATTTAAAGCGAATCAGTATAATCCCGCATACTCCAGTAGAATCAAACATTACTAAAACTTATACGCAAGTTCGTAAATCATCTCGTCCTCGAGGAGTTTAAAAGAAAAAAATAAAACCATTATATAAACAACGGAGCTGCGGAACAACTTATCATTCTCACCATGCAAAAGAATTTGTGTTTAAAAACCCAAAGAGACATCACTCTCGAGTAGGTAATCATAGTAAATCACTCATGAACCCACTTCCATGTAATAATAATCCGGGAGGTCCTCTTTCATCGGATTCCCACAACTATGGCAGTCTCGACGATGTTGGTCGACATCGGAGAAATCAAGTGGTTGTAACCACGTATAACAACTTGTGGCCTAGCCACGTATATACTGTTGAGATGAGCCTTACAGCCAATTGGGATTGGTTGAGACTTGATTCCAATCATGCAACAGTATCATTCATGTTGAATGATTAGAGGTTTTCCTTCATGAATAAGACATTAATTATAATGAGTTATAAGTCTAATTGGATGAAGTCCATGAGATTAATATGCCTTGTAAGGAAACTGTAATGGGTTGCAGTTATGAGATTCTTATGCATCAAAGCATAATCTCAAAATGTTCCTGGTCAATGTATCATTGAGACTGGACATCAATGATGCTTAGAGACTGGTATATTCTATGTTCCTTACTTTGAAAGTAAGCAATCAATCTCATAGATGGAAGTATAGAGATACTTAAAACTAGAATATAGGTGCTTGCCTAAGAGAGCAAGTGCACTGAACATGACCTACCATGAGAAGTGCATTTGGTAATACACTTTAGTGTCTATGCAACACTTCTCATGTGTTAGTTGTGTAAATACTCCCTAGACTTGAGACACTAGGTTGTCTTATGTGTGGAGTGCTATGCTTTGTTTTCATCTCTACGAGTGCCTAACTAAGGATGCCAAAATAGGATGCTTTTGGGTATAGTATGAAGCATGTGAAGGCAAATAAGTGGTCAAGATAGGAATCATCACCTCAAGTGTTTTAGAGGACATGTCCTATCAGTTCTTGGTTAACATTAGCTTATTGAAGTCCTTGGGCAAGGCGACATGGAGATTATGAAAAAGGTTTCATAACTCTCTATAAAGCTAATGCTATAATTGTAGGAACAAATATGGAGGTCAATAAAAGTAGACGCTGTACTAAGCTTTTATCATCTCTGGGATATATGATGAGGGAATGAATTACACTGATAGACTGTATACTGAAAGGTTGTAAAAAAACCCTTTGACTCTCTCAACAATTGGGTGGCCATGATGCATTGCTAGATGCCAATCTTGGTCTATGGAATTAATTATAAATGAAATTGATTGAAATTTATATTAATCAATTAAGTCATTAATCAATTCCATTGCCAACATGTTGGGAACTTAATGGGTCACACACAATGATTGCATTTGAATTAAATTGGAAGAGTGACGATTTAAGTTAGACTTAAATCACATGCTAGGTAATTAACTTCTATAAACTTAATTAAAAGAGTTTACTTAAGTTTTTGGCATAATTATAAATAGTTATAATTATAAGGCCTTGATTGCAAAATATAAAGGAAATTAATTTTGATTTTAATTTCCAAGGACTTAATTAAAAGAGTTTAATTAAGTAATGGGCCCAATATTATAATGTGTTATAATATTGAGGGCTTAATTACAAAATTTAAGTTATTTTAACCTAACTATATAAGTCGCCTTTTAACTATTTTTCATATGAGAGTTTTTCACAATTGAAGAAAACGTAGTTTTTGTCAAAAAAGGAAAAACATTTTTTTTCATTGACACCACTCCCTTTGTGTGAAAGAGAAAATTGCTTATGAAGCAATTTTCAAGAGAGGTTCGGCTAAGATTGTGAAAAAGAAGAAAATGACAATTGTTGTCCTTTTTGCTAGCACAAAGTATAGTTAAAAACTTCCTCCTTTGTTGAAGGTTCAAGTGCAATCGTGTGTACTACCATTGGAGGCCAAGCACTTGATTGGCTAGGGTTTTTGCTCCTTGTAGTGTTCATGGGATTGCTTCAAAAAGTGCCATTGTGATTACGAAATTACTTGTCAAGGTAACTTTCTAAACAATAATATATTTTGTGCTTTTATATGTTAAATATCACCAAGGTGATCCATGGGTGGAGGCATGTTTTTGTTGTTTAGTTATAAAGTTTTAATTTTCTTTTCGCTGCATATTTTGAGCATGCCATTCAAAGCAAAACCCATCATATACATCAAAGACAGTGGCCCTAGCCACGTCTAACAGCCCGTCGGTGACCCAAAGGTTCTCTAGTTAGAGCTCACTTGTGCACAAGGGTCACATTATCCGGATATGACATTCAACCTACTGTTGGATCTCCCGGTTTGATAAAACCATTTAAAAATCAAGTTAAGTTCTCAAAAGCTCATTTCAAAACCACCCCTAAAATATTCAAATGGTAACATGATAAAACCCCTTTATAAGACTTTATAATACCTTTGCATGAGGTTAAAATATCAATAAGCATGGTAAATATGTGATTTATCATGAATGCACGTAACACAAACTATAAGGCACATTTTGACATAAATCATAGAAAAACGCTTGTTTCCCAGTTTCAAAACCTTTTACATATGTAGTTAATACATGCATATATACAAAACCTTTCTCAAAGCATGGCATTCACAAGCCTAACATTCTACCAACTCATGCTATCCATCCACAAATTGCATTGAAAGTAAACCAGCACGTATATCGATATATAGTTATGAAAATTTTAAAATAAACACCCCCTACTCAACCTATAATAGCAGGACACTACGTCGCTATTGATTCAGGCGCGTATCTAGCTAATTCTACTTGCCGATCACCCGTTACCTCTTTTGCACGCCACCACAGCACACTTTCCTTACTTGTACACTTCCTAGCAACCATTCAAACCCAATACATTTAATTATACTCGAATACAGGCTGTACATCAATCAATAAATCCTTAACCTAATTCATAGTTTTCATCAACATTATTCACAATCGTTTAACATACAATCCACATACTTTTAACCAACCAAAGCTAACACAACACAATGTAGTCACATTGCATGCTTACCTCTTGGTTTTAGCTTGAATTCCACACATAGTTCACCATTTCCTCACATCCTCGGTCACTATTGATACCACAAGCATAGACAATTAATACACATCTCATTTCCCTTGTTTACTTGTGATTTCAACACTAAAACACTTACCCATTGCTTATCTAGCTTAAAATCACCATGCATTTCAAGATCCACCAACATGCATGCACCCGATTCTTGAATCCTTGAAGATTCTTGCTACCACAAGCAAAATTTCATATTATAATTGGTTCAAGAAGCATGCATTCAAACAAAATGATAATTTTTTTCCTTCCTCACCTTGGGATCTCTAAGCCGAACCCCCAAGGCCTCTTTAAACTCCAAAAATGGCATGTGTGGGGAGGAAAACCTCTCGATTTTTCTCCAACTCCCCCAAACCCAAGCCTCTTTCTTTAGTTTCCTTCTTTCTCCCTTCTCCTTTCTCCTTTCTTTCTTTCAAACCGATTCTCTTTCTTTTTTCCTTTCAACTTTTCCTTTCCTCTCGGGTGGACACTTCACAAAGCCATTTCTTCTTCATTTCCCTTCCAAATGGGTGGACTTCTCAAGGCAAACTCACTTGTTTGCTCTTTCTTTGGTATGGGCGGATATAAAAAGAAATGAGTTTGAAATGGTTTTATGAAAGCCTTCGTTTCCTTTCCTTTTCTTTCATGGGCAGATTGCCTAAGCAAATGGCAACATTTCCTTTCATTTCATCCTAATTCACATTTCATTTCATCTCCTTTAATTTCCACTTGTCATTCCCTCATTCAGCCACTTTATTAATCAATAATGTTTCATGCACATTTCCTTTACCAATAGCCTTTGCCATCCCATGGACCAATAAGACTTCATGCATTTTTCCACTTTTGAATCCTATTTGACCTCCCTCTAAACCAATAGGATTTCATGCAACAAAATTATTCTTTCTTTTTCTTATTAAATCAAATCAAGTATAATGTTTATATCTTTTTCTTTAAATACCATGGGCTATCTTTGCCAAACCATGGTTTTCTTTCAAGTACATACTCTTTATTCTTTTTCTCTTTATCGTCCTTCACATGGTGATGTCCCACATGTCCACCACTCCTCTCCTTTTTGCATGCTATAATTTGCATGTAATAGTAAGTTCACATGCACATCTCATTATGCCACATAATCTAACTTTTTTTGGTTAGTTAATTTCCATTTAACTCTAAATATTGAAATCGTACATAAGTCCTCAAACTTTTCCTTATTTCCCATGTGTCCCTCTAAACTTTTCATCTTTTAGAATTTGGTCCTTCCAACATTTATTTAATTCCAATTTTCTTCTATTTTTCTTCCTTTACACTTGTACAAATAAGATATAAAATTTGCACTTCACCAAGGTGTCACCATAATATTTAAATATATACTTACCTACTTTTGCTCGATTTAATAAAGGCACGTGGGCCCCACTAGTGTCATTTTTCTTCAAAATTCTTTCTTACATCTTCTCCCTCACTTAGATTAGTCATATAATCCTCTTCCATGACTAATCTCAACAATAGATAAAATATTAATATTTTAATATTATATTATTAATAAAAATATTATTTTATTCTAAAATATTCTTTTCATCAGTTACCACTCTTTGGCACTTAAATTTATGTTAATTGACCCTTCATCTCATCGATAAGGTCTTATTGGCTTCTATACGAGGGTATGAGGTGCTACAATGCACCTCTTTAAAATACTTTATACAGCAAAGTTAAGCATGATTTATCGACTTGGTTGCCTTGCATGATTTGAATGCTATATTGGTTTCGATCAATCATGTTGTATGAAAATAAATATTTTCAATGAAGTCTTCAATCTAATATGTAGTAAATATCTCTATTATGTATTAGTTTTGAACAAGGGGGAATAAGCCCTTTCAAATGTTTTCGTTCAAAATTTCCTTAATAAGCTGTATGAAGCACGATTACTGCATGGCTTGATAAATGCCTAAGTGGTTAATATGATGCCCACCCAATACATATGAAAGTGGTTGCTAGAGTGCCACCAATGTAGAATGTGAGTGGACGAGTAAGTCTCCACCATTAAGGATTATTCGTGGATGTAGAGATGTCAACTAATAAGATCGATTGGATGAATAATTTGATGTGAAGTATGGAATATTAATATATAGCATTGTCTATGAACTTATTGTGTATGAATGTTGATTATATCCCATCGTGGGGGTAAGAATACCATATGATTATAGCCCATTGTGAGGGTAAGAATACCATTTAATAAAGCCCACTATGGGGTAAGAAAACCGCATGAATAAACCCACCATGGTGGTAAGAATACCACCTTTATATTGTGAAACGTATGTGTATAAATGTGATGTTGATTATGCATTTGTATGATTAACGATGTGAATACCCATATAGGTACATGCGCCGGTCACAAGCCCTAAAAAACGAGTCATGACACAACCACAAAATGTACATGTATCAAAGAAAATAATAATATGCAATTGTCATGTATGCTCAATGAATAAATGCATCTCGACCCATGTTTGAGCCTTATGAGTGGCTCATTGGCCTCACCCATGGTAGCGCCATCACCACATAGCGAAATTCTACATCACAACGAGTGGAATCGCTATACTGTTGATTATGTATTGTTATCCATTTATCATATAGGCCGTTACCCATTTATCATAAACATGCTACGAGTAGCATTCTGCCTCACTTTAGCTTAGCGCCATCACCACGTTGTGGAATTCTACTTCATGATGGGTAAAATTGCTTTAAACATATCACTGGGCGCTATCACCACGTGTGGAATGTTATATCACACCATGTAGAAACACTATCATTCATTATACTAAGCACCATCACCACGTGTGAAATGTTACCTCACACCATGTGGAAACACTAGGAAACATGTGCATATAAAAGCATTTTCTCATAACTCATTTCATTATCAAACATACTCAAGCTTACTAAGACTCATACTTCACCTCTAAACTTCCTCATAGGGTATGTGGAACTACAACACATATTATCCCAAAGTATCATGATTCACATGCCTAAGTATTTCATCACATAAAACATAACATAAGCTTATGGATGGGAACATCTACATCCACCTAATCATTAACTTTTAGTTTCCATAGCAACAATTTAGGTACTACTTTACCATGAATTGTATTCTCTCAAAAATACTATCATCATGCTTATCATCAAGTACAAAGGTGGAAACTCACATCCACTTATCATCCATAAATCCGTATGTATTTCTCATTTCCTTATCATAGCGGGATTGAGGCATTTGAACTAAAACATTTGAAAGGACTTGTCCCCCCTTGTTGAAAACTAATATATAGTAGTGATATTTACATACATGTAAAGATTCCAAAACTTCTTTGAAAACATATGGATTAAACATTTTTCATATAATATTATAACATAGCATTCAAATCATGCAAGGCAACCAATGTAGTAAGCCGTGCTTAGCTGTACATACTAAAATAGTTTAAAGAGGTGTATCCACTGGAAGCGTATTCTTCTTAAGCTTTGATTTCACTAAAACCTTACTCCCTTTTGATCTCAAACTCTAACAATCACCTAGCACAATAAATCTTATAATAAGTTTCCTAGTTTCTACCAAACCCATTTTTGAATCAAGTTGAGTAGTCGAATGGTCTCCATTTAAATTCCAACAAGCTTCAAAACTTCAAAATAAAATCATTTATTTAACAACTTGAAGTATCCTTACCTCAATAAACTTTTTGAAAAGTAAGAAGCCCCAAAATCCTTAGCACAAAGGAGGATTAATAAGCTGAAATTTGCAAAAGAAGGTGTTAAGTAAAACCCATGGTCTTTAAAACTTAAAAATGGTAAATCTCAATTTATATTCGAGTTTGAAAGGTTGAATCCTTGCTAAATGGGGTTTTGAATGGTTGTAGGAAGGTTTAAAAGTTGTTGGAGAGTGAATGGAGGTTGAAGAAATGAAAAATAAGAAGTAGGGATCGAGTTACGGTTTTTTCATTTATTCTCGCTAGACCTTAGGGATTGACCCATTTCACCCAAGGTTGACTTTTTAATGCTCAAGCATCGATCCCTTTTACTTTAGGGATCAACCTTTTTTGCTATAGAGGTCGATTTTTAGGTTATGACTTGCTAAGGTTTACCTTTTAACCCTTAAGGGCCAATCTTTTTGGTTCCAGAAGCTATTCTAAGTGTTTTGTCTTGTAGAGATTGACCCTTTAACACTTGGGGCTGATCCTTTTGGTTCTAAAAACTATTCTAAGTGTTATATCTTGTAGAGATCGACGCTTGAACCCTTGGGAGTCAATCCTTATGCTTCCAGAAGCAAAATAAGAGTTTAAATATTTTTAGGGGTTAACCTTCCTTACTTAGAGGTCGACCCTTCGTGCCTTAACTTGTAAAAACACATTCCTTTGGTCTCCTTTCTTTCCCATTCTTTCAACCATCATTCTTCCACCATTAGAACACCATTTGCAAGATAAATTTAAAACTCCATGGTTTGAGAAACTCATCAAAAAAATTTTAAGGAAATAACTCGATTTGTACATCTTTAAAAAAAATTTCCAACCTACACTTAGATGAAAGGTTGGGTTTCACATTTCCCCCTTAGGAAATATCATCCTCGAATTTACCAAATTCTTGTCACTTGTCTAATTATGCCATGTTACTCTTTCCAATGCTATTTTCTTAAATCAGGGTTTTCCAACTTGTCTTCTCAAGAAATTGATAACTCCATTATATAGAGTTATCTTGCACATTTTTGGGAATGAAATCAACTATGTCCTTATGCTTTTAAGTTGGTTTTAGGTAGTTTTTATGTTATTTGCTAATAAGTTCAAAGTGTGTTGCATTATTTTAATTCAAGTAATTTTAGTTAAATTTCATGTTAAAAGTCTTAATTTGAGTTATCCCTGATTAAGTTCTTGGTTGTAACACCCCTTCTTTTTTTATGTAAATTAAGTTAATTGAGAATGATCTATTCAAATAAATATTGTGCCTTGAGGACATCAATGATATGCTATGTATGTCAAGTGTTGAGAGAGTATACGTTTATACTTAGGCAAAATTTTGAGGAAATATGAGAAGTGATAAATAAACTTTATGGTTTGAGGTATTAATTTGTATTTGATGTGATAATTAAGGGTATATATGTGTGGATTGAAATTTTTGAATGATTTGAGGTTGTGGAAGAGATTTAGAATGAGTTTAGACTTCAAAAGAAATAATTTTTACGAATCTAGACCAAAAAAGTCGATTTTTATGCATAAAGGGTCGATCCTGTGATGTAAAAAGCAAGGAAAGTCAAGCATACTGGCCCAAAATCAACTCTAGGCCCTCCATAGTCAATCCTATGAAGGAAAAATGGAAGAAACGTGAGCATTCTGGTCCAAGATTGACTATTGGCTCTTCATAGTCAATTCTGCAAAGCAAAATTGACTAAAAATGGACATTCTGGTCCAAGATCCATTATAGACCCTCTATAGTCGATCCTGTGAAGGGAAAAAAGGGTGAGAACAATCTTTTTGGTCTAGGATCACCTATAGACTTCCCATAGTTGATCTTAGACTATCAGATTAGATTAAAACGGGCTTAAAAGCCTCAAAACATGATTTTCCCTCATTTTCTTCCTTCATCCTTATTCTCCATCCATTTTCTCTCAACTTTCACACATTTCAAACCCATTAAATTCCAATGACAAAACAAGGATTCTAAGTGTTAAAAGAAAGAGATTTCACTCCTAAAAGCTTGATTTGTGATTTTTACTTTCTCTCTCTAGAACCTAAAACCATAACTTCCAAGAATGATTTTTGGAGTGGATTGGAATAGATTGGAGCTTAAGAGACACTTTTAGAGGTAAGATTAAGCATTTTTACTGTTTGAGTTTTAATTTAATTGACTAATGACTTAGATTTAATTTGATCTAGCTTTGAAGAAATTGGCCTTCTTGAGCTAACCAAGGATTTGGGGTAAATAATTGTACAATCCAACTCCTAATGTATGGGTCTAGCTCATTATTGAAGGATTTGAGCTTATATGTTGGATTGTTAAGGATTTGGTTATTTTTAAAAAAGCTGACATTTTTTGAAAGCTAGGATTTAATTAGCTTGATGATGTTTTGATGTGTTTAAAGGAAGATTGAGTCATTTGGGCACATTTTTAAGCTGAAACATAATTGAAGGCTAAAGATTGAAGCTTAACTATGGAGCACCTCTAATTTGTCACCATGAGTGGGTTAATTAAATGCATGTGAGGCATAACACATGGAAAATGCATTACACTAGCACTTTATTATGAATGTAGGCCTAGTTGAATATGCTTAGGCTAGAGAACTATGTATGTATATAGGTGAATGTGATTACCTAGATAGGTATGCCTAGGCTAGTATATTGTTAATGTACTTGTCAATATATGTGTTTGCTTGTGAATGCCATTGAGAAGCATGAGTTGTTAAACATCTAGGTGATGTATGATTTTAATGGCTAATGGATATGTTGTGACTAAATTAGTGTGATGATGATACTACGATTTTGATTAGATTGCCCATTTGTTGATAGAATATTGATACATGATTTGATGTGATATTATTCATGTAAATGTAGCTATTAGGCCATGATTGAATTAAAACATGATTATTGATGTATATGTAGCCAGTGAGCCATGATTAATGAGGCACTTAGAACTTTAATAAGCTTATTGACAAATGAAGCTCGATAAATGTGATTGCTGTTATGTTGTGGACATATGGAAAAATAGAGACATGATGATCTTATTGTGAAATTGTGTTCCGTCTATGGTATGAATTCTGGATGTTGATTTGACTTGAGGTTGAGTGGGCTCCATTACCCTATGACTATATGTGTGTGCATGAAGGGATGGAGGTAAACAGGGGTTATGGTTTAATCCTACCTGTGATTCCCACATGCAATGCCGTGATACCACCTATCGGGAGATTACTTTGGGCAGTGCCATCGACAGGAGATTTTTCCGAGTGATGCCGACCATCGAGAGATTACTTTGGGTGATGATATGATTTTTGGCTAATTGCTTCGGTGCTGGGTGTGATATGATTCTTGGCTCGTTGTTTTGGCACGCACATGAGTTTTGCTCTGCCAGTTGCTTTAACGTTGCACCTGTTTCTCTGTCGATTGGCCACCATGCGTGATGTGACTATGTCCAAAAGAGGACCACTCATTGATTTGCTGATTGTGATGGTATAGTTTGTGAATATGTGGGTGTTGATATATAACAGAAATGTGGTGGTCATCGTACAATTGAAATGTGATTAACATTTGCCGAAATACTTTGAGGGAAGCAGATCATATGCATTAAGTTTGAGGCCATGCTCAGCAACTGGATAGTGCATAAGGAGCCCAGTTAATGATGGTTATGATAGTAAACTTTGATTATTATGCTATATTTTGGAGACATACGTTTGATCAATTAATGAATATGAATACGCCGTTAAGATGTGATTTTGACAAGCATAATGTGATATGCATGTAGGATATTAGAATGACCCTCGCACTTGTGTTTTGGAGATGTTTGATAAATTATTACGTATGTTATATAATAAATGTGTCTCCATAATATGAATATTCACTTATGTTTTTCTATGCTATGTTAGCATCCTATCTCATTTAGTATTGCAATACACACCTATTTTGTACCATGTGCAGATAAATAGCCGCTAGACAAAATGTGGCAAGGGTCGTCTATTGATAGATCGATTTTGGTATTCGGTAGGTTTTCCCTTAATGGTTCACTTTGCTAGGTCAGGTCCACATTAGCTTTCGCATTCTAAATTTTAAGTTTAGGAAGTATTGTATTTTGGATATTGTAGGCACTGAGTGCCATGTTATATTACGTATCAAGGGTTGTTGTGTACGAACCTATCTTGAATGGTCGATGAATGGCCTTATAGATATTTGTATGAAGTATGTGCTAGGGATAACGTATTATGTCAAATTTAAATGTTATTTATGACTATTTGGTTACGAAATCCCTTGGCTTTATGTTATATGATTTTGGATTTATGAGGCTTGCTCGTTCTTGTGGGCTTTGCCTACTAGGCTCGTGTGCCAATCATAGACCCCTTGGTTTTGGGTCGTGACATTGGTTTTTGAAGGATCTCAAGTGCATAGAACTTAATGGATGATGAACCATGTAAAGGATGGCTAGGTGCATACTCTCACCAAATATGTTGCGGTATCTCAAGAATAAATCGCGCTACAGAAGTCCGATCAACATTATATATGAACACTAGAAAGCTAAGAGGAAGCGCTACAACTTTTCATTTATCACTTTTTTCCCAGTTTTGATCAGATCATGGTCAAAACTACATTAGAAGTGGCTAGACTATTACAGCTTTGTACAAGGCAGCTTAAAGGGTAAGCACCGTAGCCTCAAGGACTCTAAGGCTGTGGCACCAAGGATGCTGAGCATCCCCATACATTGACCAGAGATCAAGGTGCCTAGGTGCTAGCCACCCAGCATTGCGGTGCTCTGCTAATACATTTCCCTTATACAAAAACTTGAGAGCCTAATGCCTAGGCACCAACATGGGCTTTTAAATTTTTGCTTTTTCAATTTTTAACCTTAAGGCTTTTAAAAGGGATATAAATAAGACTTTTTGAGCTGAGAAATGGGGGTTGGAGCAAAGCAACTTTCAGAAGGAAAAGAACCACAAACAAAAAAAGAATGGGGGAGAAAGCAAGCAACATCAAAGCTTCGAAAGTTGCAAAAATTTGTTTATCTCTCTAGATTGGTTCTTTTCTCACTTTCTTTGGCTGTGTTAATGGTTTATTTCTTGTGGATGATGCTTTTTATGGATATTATGAACTAATTGCTTATTCTAAGATTGTAGTTGAACTCATCATGTAAATTTGAATCTTTATTATCTATTTTCCATATTATCAATGGGTATTGAGTTGTTTATTTCAATTTTGTGCTTAATGCTTCTAATTGCTTGATCAACAATTAGATTGAATTGAGTATCTATATGCAACTTGATGAAGGAAGTTTAGATTGGACTAAAATTTAGAATGGCATATGTTTAACTCACTGATAATTCTATTTTATAGAATTATTTTATTCCAATTTTGTTATTAAATATTAGCTAAGTCCTCAATTTTCAATTATAATTTATTTATTTTTAGTTATTTTTATAATTAGTTTATTTTTAAGTGAGTTATTTTAATTTTATGTTATTCTTTTTAATTTGTTTATTATTTATTAGTTTTTATATTTTTTGTAGGAACTAAAAGAAATTGGGTTTAATTCTGGGAAGTGAGATGTTAAAAGACCCGAAAGTCTGCTGGCATATGCTACAGTGTTTTGACAAAACTTCAAATGATGTGATTTTTGAACCATTGGAAAGCTAAGAGACAGATCTATAACTTTCATGAGATCACTTTGCCTAGTTCTGCCTCGAAGATAGAGAAAATTGAATCAGAAAATGGCTGGATGTACTATGCTGAGAATGAAAATTTGTAAAGATTGACAATTGATTTTTGGGCCTCTCATTACACTTTTAAGCCCAATTAAACCCTAGGTCAACTTAAGGAAGTATTAGTATAAATAGGATAGTTTGAAGAACATTTGGGTAGACAACTTTTGGGAGACTCAAGAAGCTAGAAGTGGAGGCTGAAACTTGGAGATCAAGTCAGCAAATATTTGTTTTGTTTTCTTCCTTGGCTTTTATCGTTCTTATTACACTCAATGGTTGAATTTTATACAATGCTATTTGTTTTTGCAATCATGAGTAGCTAATTTTCTTTTTCTAGGATTGCAATTGAAGTCACATGTGATCTAGATTTTTAATCTCTTTCTTACTTATCTTTAATGGGATTTGAGTTGTTTATTCCAATTTGTTCTTAATGCTTTTAATTGCCTGATCACCAATTAAATTCATTTAGGAACCTAAACAAACTTGGGAAAGGGAGTTTAGTGTAGACTAAAATCGGGATAGCATATTATCATATTAATTGATTTGCGTATAAGATAGGGATATACTTATAGGTAGACCTAGCAATTCGTGTTTTCGTGTCGTAAATGTGTCAGACACGATTAGACATGAAACACGTTAAGGCTAAACACGAACATGACACGTTTAATATTCATGTCTTAAATTTAAAATACGTACACGTGTACGTTTAATAAACGTGTAACACAACACGACATGATTAACCTGTTTATTAAACGTGTCAATATGCGACACGATACGATTAATAACACGTTTAACACGATTAACATGTTTAACACGATTAAATAAAAATATTTACAATTAAATATAATTTTACTATTTAAATTTAAAATGTATAATTATAAAAATAATTATAACAAAAAAAATATCAAATATAATAAAATTTAATACAAATAACATATATAAAATTCAATATCATATAATATGATAAAATATATCATTAACATCTAACCTTCAAATACTAATAATATAAAAAATCATTCATAATTTTCAATCGTAATAATTACATTATTACCTTTATAAAAGTATAAAAACTTATTAAAATAGTTATTTAAAATTATTTATATAAGGTTAAAATAATCTTTAACTATTAATTTTTAATGGCTTAATAAACGTGTCACTTATGCACGTTTAAACACGATAACACGATTAAGTAAACGTGTTTCAAACATGTTTATAGTGTCTAACATGTTAAGACATGAAAATTTTCGTGTTTTAACGTGTCAGACACAATTAGACACGAAACACGTTAAGACAAAACCCAAAACCTATTTAACCTGTGTCTTCTCGTGTCATGTTAACGTGTCGTGTCCAAAATTGCCAAGTCTACCTATAAGCCATATGTAGCCAGATTAGAGCTTGAACTTAATGAGTTTGTTTTAATTCCAATTCACATAGGGATAGTGTTTTGGTTAAAATAGATATTTTTATAAGATGAGTCAAGAGACCTTTATAAATAATTTAGGACTCTAGGTTTGCAATTCAACCCATTGAAATAATTTAAAGAAGAGAAGTAAGATTTAGATGAAGTGTGAGGGATATTGTAATCCTAGGCTTGTGTGCTTTGATATTTTCTCAATTATTATTATTTTGATTTTTCTAGTTGATTTAAATTTTAATTAATTATTTTTAGTTAATGAATTAATTTTGAGTGTTTGGATAAGATTAATTTGTTCTAGTTTTAGTACTTAGTAACATTTTAGGTCAATTTTCTATGGGATCGATACTCTGCTTGCTTATATACTATCTATTCAATATGTATATGTCACAGCCCAAATTTCGGTCTATGATCGACGCATGGGCTTAGTGGGCATAGCCCACTAGGCCCAAGCAAGCCTCTTTATGAGATTTTGTTCCTTATTCCATCCATCATCTTTAAAACCATGTGTTGTAATTCTCAATAATGAATGTTTCGGTAATATTTTATAGCAACCGAATATTCATCTTTGTATTATCTCAAAGTACTATCATTCATTGGCATCTCATAAGGGCATCATCATCAATCCAACATATACATACTTCATTTATAACATGACTCTTAGTAGTTTACATTACATATATGTGTACACAGACAAAAGACTCTCAACCGTCAGTGGAGTGACTTTAAGTGAATGTACCGCTACTGAGATACCATAGTACCTACCAAGAAGACGAGCATATGTGGACACTCAATCTAGGTCCCAAATACCTCCAAATCTGAAAACATGAAGTTTAAAAATGTGAGTATAAAACTCAGTGAGTGAACATAAGTAGGGAACAAGCAATCAATAAGGAGAAATTGGAAATCATGATGCACTTGTTTCAAAAACAATGCAATTGATTTAGTTTCTTACTAAAAACCCCTTATTTCAAACTTTGATTAATAACCTCATAGTGTTGCAGAAACCCATGATCAATCCATGAAGTTAAATGAGTGAAAAATATGTCAAAACCAAGCAAGGTAGCAAGCATGACAGCAAGTTTCTTGCTACAGTGAGAAACATTCTTAGTTTGCATATGTTTTATTTTTCAAGTATATCTCCCACTACTGAAGTCCAATTGATATGATTTTTAGACCATTAGAAAGATAAGAGGCTGGGCTACAACTTTTATGTTTACTACTTTGCCCAATTCTGAGCAGAAGATAGTCAAAATCCATGTCAAAACAAAGGCACTGCATTAGAAAATTTGGAACCACCCGAGAGTTTCTCGTTGTAGCGAGAATCCATTTTAGTTGCAGCGAGAATTCTTTTTTGCTGCATTGAGAAACAGGGCTGGTTTGTGCTCCCACCACCTGAGAGTTTCTTGTTGCAGTGAAAATGCATTCTCGTTGCAGCGAGATTCAGGCCAGATGACAATTAAGGGATTTTCACATGCCACAAAATCCATTCATACCATATTACACATCAAAGTGAAAACATTGACAATAATCAAGTTTCTCATTATTCATTTCAATCACATATTATAATCATAAACTTTCTATCACATATACATATATAAACATATATAAACACGTACACCACCCCTCTTCATTCATCGTCATGTGCACTCCCTACTCGCACATTTCAACATCATCATGCTTGTGTGCTCCCCCACATCGCGCACAACTAATGCCATCATGTGCTCCCCCACATCGCGCACATAGGCAATATCATCATCCATATTCCTGCACCCTGTCATCACCAACATGTGCACCCTCACATTGAGCACATGCACGGTTATAATTATCACACAATATCAACTATCAATGTACAACATATATATATATATATATATATTGTCACAGCCCAAAATTCTAGGCTATGATCGGTGCATGGGCCCAATGGGTATAGCCCACTAAGACCAAGCAAGCCTATTTATGCAATCTTGATCATCATTCCAAACCATCATTTCTCAAACCCATATTGTAATTCTCAACTTAAAATATTTCAATAACATTTTATAGTAACCCAATATTCACATTTGTATTATGTTAAAATAATGTTACTCGTTTGCCAGCCTATAATGGCATCAGTAATCAAATACACATATTTGATTTTTCTAACATGAATCTGAGTGGTCTACATTACTTATATGTATACACAAGCATACGACTCTTGACCATCAGCGGAGTGATCGTGGGTGATGGTACAGCTACTGAAATGCCATAGTACCTACCAAGAAGGCGAGCATATGTGTGTGACTCAATCTAGGTCCCAACTGCCTTCGAATATGAAAACATGAAGTTTAAAAACGTGAGTATAAAACTCAGTGAGTGAACATAAGAAGGGAACAAGCAATCAATAGGAAGAATGAAAATCATGATGCACTTGTTTCAAAAACAATGCAATTGATTTAGTTTCTTACTAAAACCCCTTTATTTCAAACTTTGATTAATAACCTCATAGTGTTGCAAAAACCCAAAATCAATCCATGAAGTTAAATGGGTGAAAAATATGTCAAAATCAAGCAAGGTAGCAAGCATGGAAGCAATTTTCTCACTGTAGCGAAGTTCATTCTCGCTGCAGCGAGATTCAGGTGGCCAAAACAGAAAGTTTCTCACTGCAGTGAGAAATAGTGTCACTTTGCATGTGTTTTAGTTTTTCTAGTATATCTCCCATTACAGAAGTCCAATTGACCTGATTTTTGAACCATTAGAAAGACAAGAGGCAGGGATACAACTTTAATGTTTACTACTTTTCCTAATTCGGATGGGAAGATGGTAAAAATCTTCATCGAAGTGAAAGTACTGCATCAAAACCTGAGAGTTTCTCGCTGCAGCGTGAATAAATCTTGCTGCAGCGAGTTGTTGGCTGCCAAAACAGAATGTTTCTTGCTGCAGTGAGAAACAGGGCACCTAAGTGTAAAAAGGGCCTTCTTTGCACTAAAAATCCATTTGGTGTTGCAATAAAAAATCAATTTGCAAGAAAATGAGAAATTCTCAAGATTNAAAAATCAATTTGCAAGAAAATGGGAAATTCTCAAGATTCATCATGCCAAATTTCACATGCATTACAACCATATACCATATTCATGAACTTTTATTTCACAAACATATATATACTTATATACATAAATAAACACCAATACCACCATCATCTCACCCAGCTCATGTGCATCCCCCCACATTGTGCACATAGTCAGAGTCATCGTGTGCATCCCCCCACATCATGCATAGTTAGTGCCATCGTGTACATCCTGCCACATCGTGAACACGGGCACTATCATCATCCATCTCCCTCACCATAGTCATCACCGGCATGTGCATCCCCCCACATTGTGCACACGCATTGTTATAATTATCACACAATATCAACTATCAATACACACACACACATGCATATATATATATATATATCAACATAATGTAGTAGTGCATGAATCCATAACAGCCACATGTCACAACATAGAGAGAATTTATCAAGGGCTTGTTCCCAAGGCACACATTTTAAGGAAAAGTTGGATAAAATCAATCCATGTTTTGTGCAAATGGTTTCACATTCCCAAAACAGTTTTGAAATGCAAGTTCACTCACCGGTCTTGTTTATTCTTTTTCTTGACTTTAACCTCAACTAATGCTCCAAATGGACATGTGAGGCCTTGTTGGAACCTTGGTGGATTTCTAGTTGAATTCCTTTTCAAAATTTTTCAAGCTATTATGGAAGTTCCTTTTTTCTCTCTCTAAAACACCTAGCTAGTGAGAGGAAAAATGAAAGTAAGACTTTTCAAGGGTTTTAAAGTGAGAAAGTGAAAGAGCACAAAGGTTTTATGAAAAAGTGCACAAAAGCATGAAAATTGGAGCTAGAGAAAGAAAGTTATGGAAGTTGCAAAGCAAGCTTTCATGGAGGATAAAAGGAACATGAAAGGGGAGGAAGAAGAAGAAGGAGAAGTTACTGGAGCTTAAATATTTATGCTTCAAGTTAATCCAAAATTTCATTAAAATTACCAAAATGCCCTTAACATGGTGGCTTTGCCTTCCTCCCATCCTTTGTGCAACCTTTTTGCTCTTTTGACACCGAAACAAAGTCCATAATAGTCTAAAGGTACTCGGGTTCATGAAACTTAAAAATTAAGACCCGAGATGCAAAATAACTATTTTGCCCCTACTATGGAAATTATCATTATTTTTATCTTCCTCATTTATTTACCATCATAAAACATCATTCATTCATTTCTTAGGCCTATTTAGACCTTAATAGCATAAAAAAACCCCACTCATAGGAGCTCACCAAGAGAAATTATGAAATTACCCCTAGTTTGCATTATCGCATCTACTTCTAGAGTTATGTGCCTATGGAGATCGAGATTTCATAGGTTTACTTCTGAATTACCCTTTTAACTCAGTAATCAACCTCAATTGGCATTCGTAAACTTTATTAGCTACCGTATCAAAATACGGAGTACTACACATATATACTAACATAATGTAGTAGTACATGAATCCATAATAGCCGCATGCCACAACGTAGAGACAATATATCAAGGGCTTCTTCCCATGCATAATTTAATGAAAAACCAAGTAAAATCATTTAAATGCTTCATCTCAACACATATGTATTTCCCAAAAACACTTTGATGCAAGTTCACTCACTAATATTTGTTGAATCTGTAATTGACTCTAACTTCGATTATTGCTTCAAACGGACATGTGAGGCCTTGTTAGAACCTTTGTGGACTTGTAGTTGAACTCATTTTCAAGAGTTTTCAAGCTACTATGGCAAGTCTCTCTTTCTCTCTCTAAAACTTCCAACTAGTGAGAGAAAATGTTGAATAAAGACTTTTAAGGGTTTTAAGGTGGGAGAGTGAAAGAACATAAAAGGTTCTATGAAAAAGTGCACAAAAGCATGAAAATTGGAGTTAACTTAAGAGAAGTTATGGAGGTTTCAAAACAAGCTTCCATGGAGGATGGAAGAAACATGAGATGGGAGGAAGAAGAAGAAGAAGCTACTGGAAAATGAGAAAAAGCTGTTGGAAAATGATATTTATAGCTAAAACTTATCCAAGCCCCACTTAAATTACGAAAATGCCCTTAACAAGTTGCCTTTGTCTTCTTCCAATCCTTTATGCAATCTTTTTTACTCTTTTGATACTGAGACAAAGTCCATAATAGTCTAGAAATACTCAAGTTCACGAAAACTTAAAAATTTTGATCCGATATGAAAAATGACCATTTTGCCCCTACCTTGGAAATCGTCATTATTTCTATTTCCTTGGTCACTTTATCCTTATTTTCATCATTGATTTATTCCTTAGGCCTACTTAGGCCTTAATAATGTTTGAAAGCATACTTTTAGGGGCTCACTAAAGAAAATGACGAAATTACCTCTAGTTTGTTTTATCGTGTCTACTTCTAGTTACGTGTCTATGGAGGTTGAGGCTTCACAGTATACTTACGTAGTAGGATTTTAACTGACAAGTTTTTGGCTTTGTTGCCAAGGAATTGTTTCTAGAATTTTTACTAATACTAATACCAAGCAATTTAGTCTTACTTCAAATTTTATTTTTCTTATTTTAATATTAGATTTTGTTTGTTTGCAGATTTTTTTGGTCATTGTATGCAAAGAATAAACAACTTGAATCTTGTCCCTTTTGATCTTGAGATAGAAAGAACTTTCAGAAGACGTCGAAGGGAGAATTTACAAGTTACAGCTTTAAATCAGACAATGGCTAAGGGTAATAATAATAATGGTAATAATGCCATAATCTGGTTCCCGAAGCAAATAGAGTACTGCAGGATTATGCTGTTCCTCGTTTGCAAGGTTTGCACCAAAGCATTAGGAGACCTTCCATCAATGCGAATAATTTCGAAATTAAACCAGTTTACATTCAAATGATTCAATCATAAGTCTAGTTTGGTGGGTTACCTAGTGATGATCCAAATTCTCATCTAGTAAATTTCTTGGAGATTTACGATACCTTTAAATACAATAGACTAACTGATGATGTTATTAGATTGAGTTTGTTTTCGTTTTCTTTGAGGGATAAAGCAAAGAGCTAGCTTAATTCATTGCCTAATGGGTCTATCACTGTGAGACCTTGACCTTTATAGACTCATAGATAGAAGTAGATGTGACATCCCTAATCAAGGGTAATTTCGTCATTTTCTTAGTAAGCCCCTAAAAGTAAGTTTTAAACAATATTAAGGCCTAAGTAGGCCTAAGGCATAAATGAATGATGAAAATATGGGTAAAATGATGAATGGAATAAAAATAGTGATGATTTTCACGATAGGGGAAAAATGATCATTTTTCACCTCGGGTCAAAATTTTTAAGTTTTCATGAACCCGAGCATTTCTAGACCATTATGGACCTTTTCCAAGTGTCAAAAGAGTAAAAAGATTGCATAAAGGATTGGAAGAGAACAAGCTAATTTGTGGAGGGGTATTTTTGTAATTTAAGTGAAGTGGATAAGCATGGGCTATAAATATCTTATTCTTCCAGCAACTTCTTCATTCTCTAGTAGCAGCTTTTCTCCTTCTTCTTCCTCTCATCTCATGTTGCTTTCATCCTCCATGAAAGCTTGATATGAAAGCTCCATAACCTCCCTTAAAATAACTCCACTTTTCATGCCTTGGTGCACTCCTTCCATAAACCCTTGTGCTCTTCCACTCTCTCACTTTGAAACCCTTGAAAAATCTTGTTTCCATACTCTCTCTCACTAGTTAGGTGTTTTAGAGAAAGAAAAAGGAAGCTTTACTAATAGCTTGAAAGTTGTTGGGAAGAATTTCAAATGCAAGCTACCGAGGTGAGTAGTATACTAGAATTGAGTTTTTATGTTGAAAATGATTAGTGTTTAGACTTGGGGGTGATTTGGTAGTTCGGGTTGTTCATTCACTTTAGAGTGATTAGAATAGTGAACTTAGATAGCCACTTAAATGGCAATTTGAAAGCTAACTAAGAGAAAGCTTTTAGATTTTATAAGTATGTGAATTGACTTAATGGTGGTGCTAATGTAATAATAGGTTCCAACGAAGCCCTATCGCCCTATTTGGACCAATAGAGGAAGTTGGAGTTGAGTAAGGATTTAACAAAATACCGGTGAGTGAACTTGCATTTCAAAATTTGTTTTGGGAATGTAAACTTATTTGCACAATATACTTGAATGATTTTATCCAACTTTCCTTAAAAACAAGTGCCTTGGGAACAAGCCTTTGATAAATTGATTTTATGTTGTGACATGTGGTTGTTATGGATTAATGCACCACTATATTATATTGGTATATATATGTTGTGCATGATGGTTGATATTGTGTGATGATTATAATCATGTGTGTGCATGATGTGGGGGAATGCACATGCCGGTAATGGTGGTGGTGAGGGAGATGGATGATGATAGTGCCTGTGTGCATGATATGGGGGGATGTACACGATGGCACTAATTGTGCACGATGTGGGGGGTTGCACACAATGACTCTGGCTATGTACACAATGTGGGGGGATGCACATGAGCTGGATAAGATGATAGTGGTATTGGTATTTATCCATGTATGTATATGTATATATGTTTAGAGAATGAAAACTCATGAATATGGTTTATGGTTGAAATGCATATGAATTTGGCATGTTAAACTTTGGAAATCCTTATGTGTTTCATGTTCATTTTGTTAGTTTAGCAGGATGGCTTTTTTTCTTGAGGGGAATGGAAACTTTTTTCTTGGTGCTCTGATTCTCGCTATAGCGAGATTCATTCTCGCTGCAGCAAGAAACTCTCGGGTTTGAGGGCTTTCACCTGACCTGGTTCTCAATGCAAGGAGAAAGTTTCTGTTTTGGCCAAGAAAAACTCGCTGCAGCAAGAAACAATTTCACCGGAGTAAGAAACCTTCTGTCCATTTTGCTAGCTTGTGGGTTTTTGCCATTTTTTCCATTTCATTTATACCCTAGTTGAGCATGGACTTCCAACATGTTTGGGGATTATCTAACTAAGTTTGGAATGAGGAAATTTGGAGAGAAACCCTCGGTCTGTTGAGAACGCTCGTCTAGCTAGTAACTCGAGAACTTTGCTGCTGTGAAAATTCATTCTCGTTGCAGCTACGTTGCAGCGAGAATGCCTTTCCGCCGCAGAGAGGACCTATCGTTTATTTGACTTGATTCACATGAATGCTATTAAAGTTTTCACTCTCCAAATCCTTTGTTGAGGATGGATACTTTTCATAAAGTGATTTACTCATGTGGGGTTTACATGAGGGGTTTTAATAAGAACAAAAACAAATTGCATTGTTTTGAAAAAAAAAATGATGAATGCATCATGATTTCATAAACATTCTTTATTGTTTGCTTGTTCTCTTTTTGTTCACTCACTGAGTTTATACTCACTGTTTTCAACTCCATGTTTTCAGATTAAGAGGCAGCCGGTAGCTAGGTCGAGGTGTCCTTGTAGATTTGTATCTTTGGTAGGTATCAATGGCACTCAGTAGCTACACCTTCACTGTGGTCACTCCGCTAGAAACCTAGAGTCATGTTGTTGTAAATATGTACAAGTGATCTAAATTATTAAATTGCATGTTTAGACAATATATGTACATTTTTATTGGTATGCCACTATGAGTTGGAAATGCTTAGTATTATTTTGATTCAAAGTTATGGAATGTACTTAGTAATGTTTGATGGAATGGTGAACAGATCATATAAATAGGCTTGCTTGGGCTTAGTGGACTATGTCCATTGGGCCTATGCGTCGGTCATGGTTCGAAATTTGGGTCGTGACAATTACTACATGGGAAGACTTAGCTTAAAAGTATCTAGCAAAATTTTTCCACCTTCCAAGACTGCAAAGAGGAGGAATGATATCACCTTATTTACACAATTTGATGGTAAGTCCTTATATGAAGCTTGGGAGAGGTTTCAAGAACTACTGCAAAGATGTCCACATCATGGGATTCCTGATTGGTTACCAGTTCAGACATTCTACAATGGGCCAGTTGGGTCAATTAAAACCACAATTGATGCTGCTACTGATGGGGCATTAATGAGTAAGAATGCTACAGATGGTTATAATTTATTGATAGAGATGGCTTCAAATAATTATCAATGGCCTTCAGAAAGGTCGAGTCCGAGAAAAGCTGTTGAAGCTTATGAAATTGATGCACTTGGCAACTTAACTGCTCAAGTAGTTGCAGAAGTTGTTGCACTATCTAAGAAGTTGGACAAACTGGGAGTTCATGCAGTTCAAAATTCACTTATAGTCTGTGAGATGTGTGGAGATAGTCATTCAAGTGATCAATGTCCATATAATTCTTCATCAGTCCAATTTGTGGGGAACTTCAATAGGCAGCAAAATAACTCATATTTTAATACATATAATCCTGGTTAGAGAAACCACCCCAACTTTTCATGGAACAACAATGCAGGGCCTTCCAATCCAAACCCTAACATGCCTCCTGGTTTTCAACAACAAGCTAGACCACCAATTCCTGAAAAGAAGTCTCAAGTGGAAGCACTTCTCTTGCAATATATATCAAAGAATGATGCCATAATTCAAAGCTATGGAGGCTCCTTGAGAAATCTTGAGACCCAAGTGGGACAACTTGCAAATTCCATCAACAATAGACCTCAAGGTGCCTTACCAGGTGATACACAAGTCAATTCCAAAGGTAAGGAACATTGTAATGCAATTACCTTTAGGAGTGGAAAAGAAGTTGAAGGGGTGAATGAAAAATCAATTGAATCTTCAAAGGAGCATATAGATGATGACAAGGTAATTTTTAAGAAAGAAGTTGAAGTAGAAAAGACAGATAATGGGCAAGCTAAAAATCAAGGGAATTCTCAAGCAAACTAACCTCCGCCACCATTCCTACAAAGGTTGAAAAAGCAAAAGCTTGATAAACAGTTTGAGAAATTTCGTAATGTCTTCAAGAAGCTCCACATAAATATCCCTTTTGCTGAAGCTTTGGAAAACATGCCAAGTTATGTTAAATTCTTGAAAGATATCTTAACCAATAACAGGAAACTAGAAGATTTTGAAACAGTGGCACTTACTTAGGAGTGTAGCGTAATAATTTAAAACAAGCTTCCACTAAAACTTAAGGATCCAAGAAGTTTTTTTATTCCTTGTACTATTGGTAGATTTAAATTTACTAAAGCTTTATGTGATTTGGGTGCAGGTGTTTCAATCATGCCTTTGTCAATTGTTGAGAAACTTGGACTTAACGAGATACAACCTACCACAGTTTCTTTGCAATTAGTAGATAGAACAATCAGGTACCTTGTTGGCATTATTGAGGATGCATTGGTTAAAATTGGGCATCTCTACATTCTGGTGGACTTCATTGTGCTTGAGATTGAAGAGGATCTGGAAATTCCTTTAATCTTGGGACAACCATTCTTGGCTATTACAGATGCAATCATTGATGTGAGGGAAGGCAAGATAACTTTTAAAGTTGGAGGAGAGGTAGTAGAGTTTAATATTTTCAATGCAATTAAACTTCCTAGCTCCACAAATTATTGCTACAAAGTGGAGTTAATTGATGAAGGCAAAGGTGAACCTATTTCTCCACCTACAAGTGAACAAGCATCAATCTTTGAGTTTAAGCCACCACATCCGCCTGTGAGACCCAAACAGTCACCAACGGAGCATCCTCCACCACCATCTAATTGTCCTTTCAATATTGGACAACAAGTAATGATGCTTTCTCGATCATACTTCAAGCATTTTCCATGGAAACACAAAGAAAGATGGTAGGGTTCTTTCAAAGTAGTAAAGGCTTATCTTAGTGGAATAATTGAGATTTATAGTGAGGATATGGGAATAATCATGGTTAATGGGATGAGCTTCAGACCATATTTCGAGGATGAAGAGCTGAAAAAGGGGGTGCTATAGTCAAGCTAGTGACTATAAACGAGCACTTCTTGGGAGGCAATCCAAGCTCCTTAACCTTACTAATTTTCCTCTTTTATTTAAGTTTTGTTAGTATCAATTTATTTCTTGTGATCTAATTCACATCCTTCCATGTATCTTAAGCCAGTGTGGCACACATAACTCAATCACATCTATAGTAAATTCATTACAATGTCTAATTCTAGTGGACAATGGTACGATTCTTACTTGTCTAAGGTAACCTCCAATAATGGTACAATTCCTCTTTTGTAAGGCATGCGTTGAGTGGTGCATCTATCTAAACTCAAGGCTATATAATTATGTGGTACAACACCCCACATCATAGCCCTCTTACTCATTTGGTACAACACCCCACATCATGGTGCTTGTACGCATATTGGATTTATTACATCCATAAGATGCAACATCATAACTTATCATTATGGTTTATTCTATCTCAACATCATCATGTTCATAATATCGTATACATAATTACTACCATACTAATCAAGCTTATAACTATTGTTTACATTATTAGGTACATAAATCAACTATGAATTCATAATTATAAATATGTACATGTAATTTGTTCACAATGTATTGACTACTCATAAGTGGCCTTAAATTCTTCCTCCACCTAGGAATTTATGCTTGACTAACCACGGTCTTGCCATCATTTTCCATACTAGGTTTCAATGCTATTGAGCTCATTCAACTTTTATGTACACATTCATGCCTTAGGTCTCCCACCATGAGAAGTAGCATCCAACAATGTGCATTCATTCATGTCTTTACCATAATGAATTAACTTCCAGAACTTTACCTCTAGCTAAATTAGCCATGTGTTCACTAAATCCATTAATCATTTCTCAATTTTACACAAGTATCATTACTTCCAATTCCATAAACTAATTTGTCATGAAACAAATGTTCAGTTCAATAAACTTGGAATCATCAAGTATTAAAGATTTATCTTTAATCAATTATATCATTATTAAATTGGACGATAAATAAATCTCTTAGTAGTAATTTTATCCCACATGGACTACATGCACTTGACTAGACTTCAAGTGCAATATCATAAGCATTTATCAAAGGTACTTATTAAGGTTGTGGATCTCTTTTGAATCCTTCATAATCGGTTTACCATACGACATTCTCGATCACACAAACTACCAATCAAACATTGGACTTTATCATAATATTTTAGTTTAGCAATGCCACTATTGGTAAACACATCCTATTGCATCTCAAATTGTGTGTCAATTAGTTACTAACATCACTATTTTATCACTTTACCACTAGTAGCTCATAGCACTCTAATACAACATGCTAATATTGAGGTTTCAAGGATTGCTATTAGTTTCCACCTTTATGACTTGTGTTATACAACATTTATGGCAACAACTCAAGATATCATATAATTTTTCCAATTTTTTTCTCATATGGTCATTGGTATGTCCTTGTCTATTGTTAATTATTTGGACATCTTAATCCAAAATCTAACATGTCTAGCAGTACAAAGTTAGCTTAGGTGTCTTACTCCTTAGTTCAGATTATGGAAGCTTTATTCTGATACTCAACCACAAATGCCTCCTTTGAGGGTGTGGATAACTCTAAACCTTGCTCATTTCGAAGCTCTTTTTCTACACTTTAGACATAAAATATGGCAATGCAAGGGACCTCTCCCTTGAGGGTACGAAGGACTTAGTCTCCTAGACAATTCTACCCTGTCATAGCCCTATACAAGTTTGGATCATGACATTGAGCCTCGCACCTTTGCTTTAGTAGTTCCTGAGCTATCATCTCCATGGTACAACTGACTCCTTGTAGAACAATGGCAATATCCTCTAAGGTCATTGCCTAAATTATGGGTATTACAACCTCGAGAGATAGTCCTTTTATTTGTGCATTAACAGAGGTATCTGTCCTCCTTAAACTGGTGACTTTGTTGCACTGCCATAGCCTAGAATAGTAGGTCTATGTGGTCTCACTATAGCCTCGACGGAAGCACCTGGGTCTACCTGGTCTCTATCATTGTCTCGTGTCTTAGGCGACATTTCTCATGTAGACAAAAGCACTCGCATTCTATAAAAATAAATTCTAGACGTAACATTTAAATAGAACTTTGGATAAAATTCTATAAAACTCAATTCTATTGACTCATAACAATTCTAGGCATAACATTTAAATATAATTTTGGATAGACAAACAAGGAATTATATGTAGGTCTCCCATTCTTGGTTTGTGCTTGAGTACACAAAACAAGAACAAGATTCCTACATAAGACTTCAAATATTTTGCTGATAAACAAGGGAATCCTAGGACTCTATGAACCTAGAACTCTGATACCAACTTTGTCACATCCCATTTCTAGGGACATAATCGGTGCAAGGACATATGTGTGTATGGCCCACTAGGCCCGAGCAAGCCTTATCCATCAATTATCTAATCACATCATTTCAATTACTAAGCATGACACATCAAGTGCTTCATCATACATCACGGAATGTTTACCTTATTAGGTATGGTTAACATTCAATAATCATAGAAATTCATATCATGTATAAAACCATGCAACATGTCATATTAAAGTCATAGGCACATCATGTGCTAATTCTATGCACCTTGGTGCTCAAGTCCATTTATGGCCTCATCACCATAGGCTACACTCTTGTTCTTCAACGTATGTAACTCAATCATGAGTATCAAAACAAATAGTTCTCAGTTATTACAAAACATAATATAAGCATGGAGTAAAGACCGACTTGTTAGCAGAACATGACGCAACTCATTCAACTTCAAGTGGGCTGCTAGATCACCTACCAAGTAAAAACCGATCTCATCTCCATGACAAGGTAGAATCTTAATAATTGATCTGTCAAAAAGGGGAAACTAACGTTTAAGCTAGAAAGACTCCATGAGTGAATACAAGAAGGGGACAAACCAAGGGGAAGAGCTTTTGCACAAATTACATCTTTAATGTAAACATGATTCTTGAGATAAACATACTTTATTCTTTTTCAAATTATTGTAAAATTGAATTGTCAAAAACCAAGCTCATTTTCTTAGTGAAATCAACATTTCATAAACATAAGTTCTTTAATTAAGCTTAAAATTTATGCAAAACCTTTAGGGATAAACAAGGAAGCTATACTTCACCTATGGTATCGAATCCTCCTTAAGGAATAACGATACTTAACCATTTAGCCCAAGCTATGGGTAGTTTGCTCCAACTTTTCCATAAACCATATGAGCTGCTCATGTACCTATGATTTTCTATGAGATTCAATCGTATAACATCACATGATCATTTATCAATCCGTGAACCCAAACTAGTGTATTGGAACTTATTCTATCTATCAATCTATCTTGGCTAATTTATAAGTTAGATTTCAATCTATAGTTCAATCAATCATTCCAAACATAACAAGCAATCAAAACATATACATATATCAAAGTCAATAACAATATGCAATGTATGCTCAATGAATGAATACATCTTGGCTTATGTTTAGGCCTCATGAGTGGCACATCAGCCTCACCCATGGTAGCGCCATCACCACATGGTGGATTTCTACATCACAACGAGTGGAACTGATATATTGTGGATTATGGACTGTTATCCATTTATCCTATAGGTCGTTACCCATTTATCTTGGAACATGTTGGGAGTGGCATTTTGCCTCACTCCAATTGAGTGCTATCACCACGTTGTGGAATTCTACATCACAACAGGTGGAATAGCTCTAAACATATCATTCGGTGCCATCACCACGTGTGGAATGTTACATCACACCATTTGGAAACGCTATCATACATTTTACTAAGTGCCATCATCACGTGTGGAATGTCGCCTCACACCTTGTGGAAATGCTAGAAAACATTTACATACAAAAGCATTTTCTCATAACTCATTTCATTATCAAACATACTCAAGCTTACTAAGACTCATACTTTTCCTTTAAACTTCCTCATAGGGTATATGGAACTACATCACATATTATCCCAAAGTATCATGATTCACATGCCCAAGTATTTTATGACATAAAACATAACATAGGCTTAAGGATGGGAACGTCTACATCCACCTAAGCTTTCACTTCTAGTTTCCATAGCAACAATTTAAGTACTATTTTACCATGAATCGTATTATCTAAACATATGTAATCATTGTGCTGGAAACTTACATCCACTTATCATCCGTAAATCCATACACATTTCTCATTTCCTAATCATAAACGGATTGAGGCATTTAAAGTAACACCTTTGAAAGGGCTTGTCCCCCCTTATTGAAAACTAATACGTAGTAGTGATATTTACATACATGTATAGATTCTAAAACTTTTTGAAAACATTTAGATTAAACATTTTGATTTAATATTGTAAACATAGCATTCAAATCATGCAAGGCAACTAATTCAATAAACCATGCTTAGCTTTACATACTAAAATAGTTTAAAGAAGTGTATCCACTCACTTTGACAAGAAGTGTATTTTTATTAAGCTTCATTTTCACCAAAAACTTGCTTGTTATGATCTCGAGCTCTAACAATCGCCTAACACAATAAATCCTATCTTAAGTTTCCTAGTTTCTAGCAAACCCATTTTCAAAACTAGTCAACTAATCGAATGTTCTCCATTTAAATTCCAACAAGCTTCAAAACTTCAAACAAAAATCCTTTGTTTAACAACCTTAAGTATCTTTAACTCAACAACCATTTTGAAGAGAGAAAACCCTCCAAAATCCTTAGCTTAAAGGAGGATTATTAGGCTAAAATTCATAGAAAAAAGTGTTCAGTAAAACCCATGGTCTTTAAAACTTAAAAATGGTAAATCTTAACTTAGATTCAAGCTTAGAAGGTTGAATCCTTGCTAAATGGGGTCTTGAATGGTTGTAGGAAGGTTTGGATGTTTTGGAGAGTGAATTGAGGCTGAAGAAATGAAAAATAAGAAATAAGGCTTAAGTTGTGGCCTTTTTATTTTTTCCTATTAGGCCCCAAGGATTGACCCCTTTCACCCATGGATTGACCTTTTAATGCCTAAGGGTCGACCCCTTTTACTTTACAGACTGACCATTTTTTCTCCAAAGGCTCATTTGTAAGTTTTGACTTTAGGGATCGACCCTTTAACCTTTGGGGGTCGATCCTTTTGGTTTTAGAAGCCATTCTAAATGTTTCATCTTGAGAGATCAATCCTTTAGGTCAATCTTTTTGGTTCCAAAAGCTATTCTAGTGTTTTATCTTGTATCGATCGACCCTTTACCCATTGAGATAAGCTCTCCTCACTTAAAAATCGACCCTTCATGCCTTAACTTGCAAAAACACATTCTTTTGGTTTCCTTTCTCTCCCATTCTTTCACAACATTCTTCCACCATTAAAACACTATATGCAGGATAAATTTAAAGCTCCATGGTCTGGAACACTCATCCTACAACTCCTAAGGAAATAGCTTGATTTGTAAATCTTTAAAAAAATTTCCAACCTACACTTAGATGAAATGTTGGGGTTTCACAGATTTGTGCAAAAGCTCTTCCCCTTGGCTTGTCTCCTTCATGTTTTCATTTACAAAGTCTTTGTGACTCACATGTTAGTTTCCTATTTTTTTTCCAGATCAGTGATTAGCGTACTACCCTTGTCATGGGGACAAGTTCCTGTTTTTTCTTCGTAAGTGATCTAGCAGCCCACTTGAAGACTAGAGAGTCGAGTCATGTTCCTCCGATTGAACATGCTTATATGTGATCTTTTCTTTTATGCTTATATGTGATTGAACATGCTTATGATAATGTAGCTAATAGATGGCTTTTTATTTGTGAAGACTTACAAATGAATGTTATGTGATGACTTGAGAGCCTATATGGACACCCAAAGGAAAAGAGCTTATATGATATGAAATATGATACCTATGTTATATAGATATTATGAGAATGAAAGTATTTCCACACTTTCCGTTGAGAAGTTCCATACACATGTGATGGCGTTTCAATATGTATGCAGTTATGTCGAGTGATTGTTTATGAATGTTAAGATAAATAATATATGTAAGAGTAGTAAGAGGCTAACTTAGGCCTTGTGGACCATACCCACATATGTCCTTGTGTCAATCATGCCCCTCGAAATGGGTTGTGACGGACATGTTAATGGTTTTCGACTGATTTGGTGATGATTTTGGGTTGGGTTTGTGTTTAAGTGTGCTGATCAAAACTGGTGTTTTGCAATAACTCTCTTATTAATTTTTGGGGCTTGGAGCTGTGGATAGTGGTTTGCTAAAAAGTAGGAAGTTTTTGGATTTTTTGTAATGGGTTTTTTGTGAATTTTTGTTGAGATTCCCTCCTTGCTTTTTTTCTTATTACTTTGTATGCAAACAAATTTAAATTCAGGTTCAAGTTGCCAATGTAATTGTTAAAGAGTTATAAATGTCACGACCCAAATACCAGGCCATGACCGGCGCATGGGCCTAGTGGACGTAGTCCACTAAGCCCAAGCAAGCCTATTAATAAAACTTTTTCACCATTCCATTAAAAGTTGCAAAGTCACATTTTATAACTTAGGATCAAAATAATATTAAACATTGCCACCTCATACTGGCATACCAAACAAGTGTATATACATTTGTCTACAACATGTATCTTAATAATTTACATTAGGTTTGTCTATACACAACAAAAGAATACTCGACTTCCAGCGGAGAGACTCGGACGAATGTATAGCTATTGAATGTCGAGACACCTACCAAGAGTCGAATATACAAAGACACTTCTACCTAGTTACTAGCTGCCTCGTGATCTGAAAACATGAAGTTGAAAATGATGAGTATAAACCCAGTGAGTGAACAAGAAGGGAACAAGCATACCATAAGGAATGTTTAACGAAATCATAATGCATTCATTTTGCAAAACAATGCAATTTATTAGAGTTCTTATTAAATCCCTCATGTAAACCCCACATGAGAAAAATCACTTATTGAAAAGAGTCCATGCTCAACAAAGGTTTTGGAGAGTGAAAACTTTAATAGCATTCATGCGAATCAAGTCAAATAAACGACGGGTCCTCGCTGTAGTGAAAGGCATTCTCGCTGCAGTGTAGCTGTGGCGAGAATGAATTTTTACTGCAGCGACACTTGATTTAAATTATCAATTAACCGAGGGTTTCTCACCAAACCTCCTCATTTTAAACTTAATTCATTTATTCCTTAATGTTGGAAGTCCATGCTCAACTATGGTACCAAAGAAATGGAAAACAGGGCAGCTACTGAACCAAATGAGGAGCAAAACAAAAAGTTTTTTGCTACAGCAAGAATGAATCTCGTTGTAGTGAAATTTTGGTCCTAAAACAGAAAGTTTCTCGCTGCAGTGAGAAGCTACAGTAACATTCTCGTTGCAGTGAGATTTTTGACTAGCCTTACCCCTCCAACCCAAGAGTTCCTTGCTGCAGCGACATTCAATCTCGTTGCAGCGAGAAACAGGGCACCAGCAAAAATTACCCATTTTCCCTCAAGCAAAGGCCACCCTATTCACATGACCAACACAACATGAAACTTATATAATTTCCCAAAGTTTAACATGTCAAATTTCACATGCATTTCAACCATTTATATATTCATGAACTTTCTATAACACACATATCTATACATGTATATATATATATTCATCATCAAGCACACTCTCCCATCGTCATCAGCTCATGTGCACTTCCCATTACCACATGGCTGGGTCATCATCGGGTTATGTGCACTCCCATTAGCATATAGCCGAGTAATCATCGGCTTATGTACACTCTTATTCACACATAGTTGGGTCATCATCAGCTTATGTACACCCCTACTCTCACATAACTGGGTCCACATCAACATACAAAAAAGCACTCAATGCATATCATGCATATTATCATATTGTGATAACACATAAACCATTGTATAACACATTTTCACAATATAAATGTCACGACCCAAATTCTAGGTCATGACCGGCGCATGGTCCCAATGGACGTAGTCCACTAAGCCCAAGCAAGCCTATTAATCTGACATGTTCATCATTGCATCATAAACTACTAAGTCATATATCATAACTTATAATCAAAATAATATTAAGCATTGCCACTTCATACTGGCATACCAAACAATTGTATATACACTGTCCACACATGTATCTTAATAATTCATATTAGGTTCGTCTATACACAACAAAAGGAGACTCGATGTCCAGCGGAGAGACTCGGACGAATGTACAGCTACTGAATGTCGAGACACCTACCAAAAGATGGATACAAGCCCACGAGGACACCTCATCCTAGTTACCGACTGTCTCTTAATCTGAAAACATGAAGTTGAAAGTGGTGAGCATAAACTCAGTGAGTGAACAAGAAGGGAACAAGCATACCATAAGGAATGTTTATCGAAATCATGATGCACTCATTTTCTCAAAACAATGCAATTTGTTCTAGTTCTTAGTATAACCCCTCATGTAAACCC
>NC_030852.1:19760720-19814371 GCF_000208745.1 Theobroma cacao
TTTCCTATCACTCCAAAGTGAATTAACAATCTCAACTACAAAATATTCACAAATCAAATCTCTAGTCATTCTCAACACTTAAAACCCAATACTAGTTTACTACTCACCTTGATAGCTTTGTAACTTTGAACTTCTTTCCAAAAGCTCTCAAGCTATTAATAAAGCTTCCTCTTTCTCTCCCTAAAACACCTAACTAGTGAGAGATTATGGAAACAAGATTTTCATCATTTTCAAGGGTTTTAAAGTGAGAGAGTGGAAGAATACAAGGGTTCTAGTCAAAAAGGCACCAGGGTATGAAAATTAGAACTAGAGAGAGAAAGTTATGAAAGCTTCACATCAAGCTTCCATGGAGGAATTGAAAAAACGTGAAAGGGAAGAGAACAAGAAAAAGAAGTTTCTAGAAATCCCAAGAAGTTGCTAGAAGGAGAGGATATTTATGGCCCAAGCTTATCCACTCCCTTAGAAATTACTAAAATGCCCCTCCACAAATTAGCTTAATCCTTGAAATCTCACACTTTTTCTTCAATTTTCCCACCTAGGGTTTGTGTTCTTTCTTTTCCTCTTTACTTCATGCTTTGGCCAACCATATGGGTGAGACTAAGAGAGTTTTAAATAGATTTTACAAGGAAATTCTAGAATAATCCAAGCTTGAAACATGGCATGTTTCCATTGGTCCATGTGTAATACTTATCCATTAAGCAATTTCTCTTCACCACATAAAATGTTTCAATTATCCACAATGTAAAATGTTAATGGCTGAAATCCATGGGCATGACAAGTGTCAGGTGGTGTAAAATTTCAAAAATTCTCATTTTATCCTCGGATGACAAAATTACCATTTTACCCCTAGAACATAAAAATCATCAAAATTTTTATTTCCTTGTCATTTCACCCATATTTTCATCATTCATTTATGCTTCAAGCCTACTTAAACCATAATATTGTTTAAAACTTACTTTTTTGGGCTTATTGAGAAAATGATGAAATTACCCTTAATTAGGGATATTTCATATATTTCTATCTACGAGTCTATAAAGGTTAAGGTCTCACAATAAAATCACTTCACCAAAGGCTTGTTCCTAAGATACATTTTTAAAGGAAAACTGGACAAAACCTTTCAAATGTTTGTACAATTGCATTCACATTCCCAAAACAAATTTTGAAATGCAAGTCCACTCACCGGCATGTTGTTGGACCTTTAATTGACTCTAACTTCTCTAATGGTCCAATTGGGACGATGTGGCTTTGTTGGAACCTATCATCACATTAACATCACAATTATGTTAATTGACATACTTATAGAGTCCAAAAGCTTTCTCTTAGCTTACTTCAAATGGCTATTAAATGGCTATCCATTTTCACAATCCTATCACTCCGAAGTGAATTAACAATCTCAACTACAAAATATTCACAACTCAAATCTCTAGTTATTCTCAACACTAAAATTTCAACTCAAATTTACTACTCACCTTAATAACTTTGAAACTTTGAAATTCTTTCCAACAATTCTCCAAACTATTATAAAGCTTCCTCTTTCTCCCTCTAAAACACCTAACTAGTGAGAGAGAGTATGGAAACAAGATTTTTCAAGGGTTTTAAAGTGAGAATGGAATAGCACAAGGGTTTATGGAAAAGGTGCACAAAAAGCATGAAATTTGAAGCTATTTAAGGAAGATTGTGGAGCTTTCTTATCAAGCTTTCATGGAGTTTGGGAAGCAACGTGAAAGAGAAGAAGAAGAAGAAGAAAAGTTGCTGGAGAATGTAGAAGCTACTGGAAGAAAGGGCTATTTATAGCCCAAGCTTATCCACTCCACTTAAATTACCAAAATGCCCTTCCATAAATTAGCTTATTCTCCTCCAATCTTTTATGCAATCTTTTTACTCTTTTGACACTGAGACAAGGTCCATAATGGTCTAGAAATGTTTGGGTTCATTAAAACTTAAAATTGTAACTCGAGGTGAAAAATAACCATTTTGCCCCTACCGTGAAAATCATCAAAATTTTTGTTTCCTTGTCATTTTACTCATAATTTCATCATTCATTTATGCCTTAGGCCTACTTAGGCCATAATATTGTTTAAAATCTTACTTTTATGGGCTTACTAAGGAAATGATGAAATTACCCCTGATCAGGGATATCGTGTGTACTTCTATCTATGAGTCTATAAGGATCAAGGTCTCACAATAAAAAGCTACTTTGCTTTAAGACTATTACATTTACATGCTAATTGTAAAATGAAACTAAGATTGAAAACAAAAGAGTGCAAGCTGGAAATGAGGAAACTACTGGGGGAAAGAATTCATAAGATAACTATGCAGTAACTTTTTTAGTGATGAAGATCAAAAGTTCTCAATGGGATGATGAGCTTTTTTTGAAAAGAATAAATGAAAACATTTCTTGAGGGAAAATAAATGAAAACATTTCTTGAGGGAAAACAAAAGAGAAAAATGTTTTACAAGAGTAGTTTTAAGTATGGTTCCTTTGAAATTTATGCTTGAAATGATACATGTATGAATTTTAATTTTCTTTTCAAATATATTATAGAAGGATGAGGAAAAGATTATGTGAAGAACCTCAAATCAATATGACGAAAAATGATATAAAATTTTTTATGGGCCAAGAAAAATGTCAAATGCACAAGGTCATTATCAAAGAATGCACAAAAACAGGAAGATTGGTTTTCAAAAAGGGAATACATTGAGAAAAACAAGGGAAGATCAATGAGTATCATTTTCTTCCTCCATAGAATATGAATACATGTTCATTCATTAACAGGAACATGCAACACCCAAAATGAAGATTTTCATGAAATAGTCAAAATTAACTCTTTTTTGTTTTCAAGCTTTAGAAGTCAAAGCTCATCTAATTAAGCTTTTAGAGTTGCGAAAACCTTGATTAAGTTGGAGGAGAATCCATGTCCTTCAAAATGAAACCAATGAAGTTTTTCAATCTTAATTAAATTGATACCCAATGAAACAAATTTCAAAGCCCAATTTATTTGGCACCAACATTTTTAAGCCCAATTAAGTTTTCCTAAGATGATTTAAGCCCAATCTAGCCAGCATCAAGAATTTTTAAACCTAGTTAGGTCGGCCTTGAGAGGACTTTCAAGCCTAATCTATTTGGCACCAAGATTTTTAATTCTCGTTAAGTTGGCCACAAAGTGTCGAATCTAATTAAGTCCAATTAGGTTTAACAGAATCATTGTTTGCCAACTTAATTGGACTTAACACTTTGAGCCAACTTAACTTGTCACGACCCAAATTCTGGGCCATGACTGGCACAAGGGTCCAATGGACGTAATCCACTAAACCTAAGCAAGCCTATTATTTATCTTACTTATAATTCCATCTAATATCACCAAGTCATATTTCATAATTTTGAATCAAAATAGTGATATACATTGCCAACTCTACTGGCATTACTCCTTAAAAATTTACATACAATGTCTACAACATGTATTCTAATAATTTACATTAAGTTTGTCTATACAAAACAAAATAACACTCGACTTCCAACGGAGTGACTCGAATGAATATACAGCTACCGAATGCCGAGACACCTACCAAAAGATGGACACAAGTCTACAAGGACACCTCGTCCTAGTTACCGGCTGCCTCATGATTTGAAAACATGAATTTGAAAATGGTGAGTATAAACCAAGTGAGTGAACAAGGAAGGGAACAAGCAACAACAACAAGGGAGAATTTAAAATGATGATGCACTTGTTTCAAAACAATGCAATTTAGTTCCATTTATATTAAAAACCCCTCATTTTAAACTTAACTCATTTAGTCCTAAATGTTGGAAGTCCATGCTCAGATATGGTAGCAAGAAGTGAAAAATAGGGCAGCAATTGGACAAGATAGGAGACAAAACAGAAAGTTTTTCGCTACAGCGAGAATGAATTTCGCTGCAGCAAAATTGTTACCCAGAAACAGAAAGTTTTTCGCTGTAGCGAGAATGAATTCCGCTGCAGCGAGTTTTCGGCCAGTCTACCCCTCCAAACTCGAGAGTTTCTCGTTGCAGCGAGATTCGTTTTCACTGCAACGAGATGCTATAGTGACTATCTTGCTGCAACGAGATTCATTTTCGCTGCAGCGAGAACCAATTCTAGTGAAAGGTCCTCAAACTTGAGAGTTTCTTGCTGCAGCGAGCATGAATTTCACTACAGCGAAAACAAAGCAACAAGAGAAACATTTTCCCTCACTCAACAAAAAGCCATCCTGCTAAACTAACAAAATCAACATAAAACTCATGAAAATTCTCAAAGTACAATGTGTCAAATTTCACATATATGTTAACCATATATCACATTCATGAGCTTTCATTTCATAAATCTAGATATGCATAATTACATAGACAAACATCAATATCATCATAATCACTCCCGGCTCATGTATATCCCTCCACATCGTGCACATAGCAGGCACCATCACGTGCATCCCCCCACATCGTGCATAATCAGTGCTATCAGGTACATCCCCCCACATCGTGCACACGGGCACTATCATCATCTATCTCTGATGCCACCATCATCACTGGTATGTGCATTCTCCACATCGTGCACACACAAGGTTTTAGTCATTATATACTATATCATTCATCATACACAACACACACACATATATATATATATATCATCATAATACAATAGTGCATGAATCCATAGCAATCACATATTACAACATAAAACCATTTTTCAAAAGCTTGTTCCCAAGGCACTTGTTTTCATGAAAAACTTGATAATTCATTCAAATGGGTGGCAATTACATTATATTTCCCAAAACAAGTTTTGAAGGCAGTCCACTCACAAGTGTCGAAAATTTGAATTTCGGGTGCACTCGGAATAATAGTCCTCAGGCGTAATTCCTTTGCCTTTTTCGGACGTCTCACTACCTTGAGAAATAACAAAGTCGAGGAATTTACTATATTGTCTTTAAATTGATATAAACTAATTTGAATTACTAATGCTTGATATGTAAATGCAAAAATACGTCTGATTACCGCTTAATCGCGGTATTGATTAAATTCGACCGATCACCCGATTAATTGACGATTGTGTCCAAATCATCTCCAAATTAATCCATTTCTCATCTAATACCTTAATTTATCACATACCATTTAAATAAAGCCAAATTCAGCATTAGAACCCTCACAGTTCCTTATAGCAAAATTCGATCATTTGTTGCACTAACACCGAAATTTTTTCTACATAACCATTTCACATTAATTCATCATTTTCCTAGCCATTTTCCTTGAAATAAAAACAATCCCCCATTGATATTCAGCCCTCATGGTTCGACCAACAAGGAACCTTAGAGAAATTGAATATTTCTTTTGTGTTTTTGTTCATAACCATGCTTAATTATCCCTAAACACTAACATAGTCTAAAATCAAATTATTCCAACAATAATTCCTCTTCCATACCCATTTTTCAGAATTGAATTCATCATGATAACTCAATATTCAACCATGGAAGTCAAGAACAAAAGCATGGGTAAGCTAGGTATCAAGGAGAATTAAAGAAATTCTAGCTTACCTAGCTTGTTTCCTTGATTTCTTCACTTTTCTTTGAATTTTCACCTAGGTTTTCTTCTTTTTCCCTTTGTTCTTCCTTTGTTCTTGTTTCTGGTTGCCTAGGCTGAATATCGTGAGAGAATTGGGGATTTAATGGGCTGATTTCTACAGAAAATAATAAAATAATCAAGCATGCCATGTGTCACATGCTTATTGGCCCAATTTTTTTAACTTTTTGACTTTTTTCTTCTTCATTTTCCACCACAAATATTCTGGCATTTATCCAATCCTACCACAATTAAAATCCCTTGGTCTTGACAAGTACTGGGGCGAAAAATTTATCGATTTGCCCTCGGGGTGGAAAAATTACGATTTTACCCCTATGCTCCGAAATGTACCGAAATCACATTATTTCTACTTTTCAACCTCAAATAATACTAATATTGATCAATATTAACCAAATGGGGCAAAAATCATTTTATAAAAATTCCTGTTTAGTCCTCTAGTGGTAAATTTATCATTTTGCCCTTGTGCTCCAAAAATACTCGAAATCACAATTTTTCACTGCTAAACATCATTTTATACTCCAATAATCATAATTATATTTCATATAAATATTCTTGGTCAAATGTGATCAAATATTGGCTAAAAATCTTCATTTTATCATCAAATGATAAAATGACCATTTTGTCCCTAATTGGTCAATTTTCCTGATGGACTCCAAACTGAACCTTGAACTCCAAATCACTATTCTAAGCCATTCTGTGGGTTTTAGAATTTTCAAATTCCTCTTAGAATTTCTATTTGAACTAGTTCAAGGCTCGATTTAACTTAGTTGTACCACTCAGTACAATACCGTCTTTTAATTGAGCTTGACAGGGTCTCACATAACTGGTGTTAGAATGTTAACTTAAAGGGAGAAACCTCAAGAGGGGGGGTGAATTTAGTATTTTGAAAATTCTTTTGAAACCCCCTTTGAAGGTTAAAACTCTTTTGCAATATAAGGATGAAAAGCTCTTAAATTCAAGCAATGAAGAGTTGCAAAAATCCTTTTAGGAGTGATTTAAAAATGATTTTGAGAAGTGAATGCAAATGAAGAGGAATTTTAACAAACACGTAAGAGACAAAATTTATTAGGGTTCGACCTCGATGCCTACATCCTATCATTTGACTCACCAAGGAGTTTGTAATCCAATATGAAAAATACTTTTCAAGGCTCAAGCATAACCTTTACAACAATGCCTTTACAAAGAGCAAGCATAACCTCTACGATGCCTTTTCAAGGAGCAAGCACAATCTCTCTACCTTTTGTCCAGGCTAAGGTATAACTTATCAACACTACATTTTCAAATGGGTTAAGGTATAACCACTCTAAGCACTTTATCTTTCAAGGGTAAGGTATGACCTTTACAAGGATTACAAGGATGTGAAGATTAAGCTCAAGAATGCTGCTAAGTATGCTAAATAAATTGATGAATACAAAGAGAGGTTGAAGGCTATCAAAAATGTATAGAACTTTCAAGCTCAAGTTAACTAATATGATGAGCACTTGATTTAAAGAGTGAGGTAGAAATGATTTTCTCTTTGAAGCTTCACTCTTACATAGGATTTCTTCTCTAGGTGTTCTCTCTTTTGAAAAATGAGTTCCAACTGTCTATTTATATATGAGAACCTTATTCTATCCTTTTAAACTCATTGATTCAAAATTTGGTCATTAAATCTATCTCATTGTGGCTTGTCTAATTTTACGTCTTGATACATGCGATCTGAGTCTCAATACGTTAACTACAAATCTCAACTGATGTCTTGATGCTTTAGATGAATGTCTCAATACTTGTTCTTCATTGGTAATTCTCAAACTAGTCTATGCCTCGATAATTCTACGACTTAGTCTTAATACATAGAAGCTTGCTCTTTGGAAACCATGTTAGGAGATGATGTCTTGATACTCGGCAAATTGGTCTCAACACTTGTACACTTTACCTTTGGAATCTTAGGCTCTAAAGATAAGGTCTCGATACTTGTTCAGTGTGTCTTGATATTTAAACACTTCCTCTCTGGAAGTTGATGACTAAAGGTGAACCCTCGATACTTGGAAGTTCAAGTCTCGATACTACAACTTCTTTTCTAAAAACTAAAGGTTGAAAGTAAAGTCTCAATAGATGATTCTTGTGTGTAGATACACTGGGACTTGCTTTTTGGAATTCTAATATTTTGAGAAGTTGTCTCGATGTGTGATGTCCAAGTCTCGATACTTTAGTACTTGTCTTTTACAATTTGGTCTCCTAATGAATGGAGTCTTGATACCCACTAGAGATGTCTTGATACACTTTCTTCATTTGGCTATTTCTTGAGGCATTCAAAGCTTATAGTCTTGATACTCTTATATGACGTCTCGATTGTTCGGGTTAGTTTAAGCCTTTTTGAACAAATTTGAGCTTTAATTGCACAGCCTATTTTTCAAACAAATGCTTAGGGGATTTGTAATGCCCTAATGCACTTATAAACTCATATTTTGATCATTAGCTTTTGTCATGTTAAAACAAGGATCAATTATAAAGCTATCAATTGGAATTAAAAATCTAGTGCTAACTAGATTAGGCTTGAAAGTCCTTTCAATGCCAACCTAATTGGGTTTACAAGATCTTGATGCTAGCTAGATTAGGCTTAGATCATTTGATCAAGCCAACTTAATTGGGCTTAAAAATCTTGTTGCCAACTAGATGCTTTGAAATTTCTTTCTTGGGTATCTACTTAATTAGATTGAAAAACTTTATTGCTTTGTTTTTGAAGGATAGAGATTCTTTTTCAACTTATTGCAACTTTAGAAACTTAATTGGGTGAGCTTGTACTTCTAAAGCTTGAAAAAGATAGAGTTAATTTTGACTATTGCATGAAAATCTTTATTTTAAATGTTGCATGGTGTGAAACCCCACACCTTTAATGAAGGATAGAAAAGTAAATCTTATGTGGTGCGCATTTAAAATGTGTTTTTAGTCTAAAGATCTTGAAAATTTCTTTAGATTAGCCCAAATTTTCAAGTTATAAGTGTATATGTTTAATAGGAAAGAGATTTAGGCCAAATGGTTATGATCATAAATGGAATTTTATATTTTGGAATGAAAGAACAAGTGTCAATACTTGTGGAACAAGTATCGATACTTGAAACCTAGAAACACAAGTATTGATACCGCACCCAGAAGTATCAACACTTATAGTCGTTTGTTTGTTGGATAAGCCATGCAAGTGCACGTATTGTAAACAAGTAATATAATAAAAGCGAAGTTCATTCCCATGAAGAATTGTTCTTAATCTACGACTATTCTTGCTAAGTACTAAAATTGATGCAACCTAATCTTATTCAAACAATTAAAATTAAACATATGAAAATTAAAAAAAACTAAAATTAAACTAAAACTAAAAAAAAGAACTAGAGCAAAAATAACTAGAATCAATTAACCAAAAGTCTAGAACCATAATATACCCTCAATGTTTCATCTGAATCTATTTTATTTCTTCTTTACTTATTAGACAGGCTTGAGTTGTTAACCTAGAGTTCTAATTTATTTATAAGCCTTCATCAAGTTTCTTGTAAAAATATCTATCTTAACCAATTTACTATACGTGTGTGCAAACTGAAATTAAGAAAGATTCATTAAGAATAAGCTCTAATTTTGGCTACATATGATATGTAAGTGTATGTCTAACCTACACGCGAATCAAATCAATCATCTCATACAATTGATATTGAACATATGCTATTTCATCCAAAGCTTACTTTAAACTTTCTTTCTCAATTTCGTTTAGGTTTCCAAATCAATCTAATTAGTGATGAGGCAATTAGATGGATTAAGAATAAGATTGAAATAAACAACTCAAACACTATCAATCATAGGCAAGAAAGAATATTAAAAACTCAGACTATGAATTGCGTTTAATCATGATTTTAGATTAAAAACTTAGTTCCCCATAATGTATGTAAACATCATTAAAAAAAGAAATTTAATAATCCAAACTAAACAAGAAAAATATAAAGATAACAAGAAATCAACTTTCTAATCCACAATCTTCCTTACTTTCTTGCTAGCTTCAATGCCTTTTTTCTTCAAAAAACCTTTCTTAATTCCTCCCTAAGCGTGCTTTGACAGGTTGCTTAAATAGGCTCATGATTGTGTCAATATAGAAGTCCAAGTGCGCAAGAAGTCTTTTCCCCCGTTTAAACCTCTTTCTATTATTATTTTTATATTTTCAGCTTTTTCTCTTCGGTCCATGGCACTGGTTGATGGTGGCCATGGCATCGAGCATCTTGGAGCCCCTTAAAGCATTGTTTGACATTGGGGTGCCACAGTGCTGGTCCCATGGTGGCCGTGGTGCTGAGGCCTCTAACTTGATTTTAAGGCTATTTTGCAATGTTTCAATTTTGACATGATTTTTTACCCCTGTACAGGATGAACTAGGAAACATGGTAAACATGAAAGTTGTAGCTCTACTCTTATCTTTCTAATGGTCCAAGAATCACTTCAATTATGCTTATGTAGTGAAAGATATGCTAAATCACCCGAAATATATGCAGTTGAAGTCTACAACTAAAATGCATCTCCTTCACAAAATAAGCTGTCACACCCCAAATCCCAGGCCATGATCGTCGTATGGGCCCAATAAGCATAACCCACTAGCCCAAGCAAGCCTCTCTATGTAAACCTGTTCATTAGTCCATCTATCACCCATATTTCTTTAAGATCTATAATTCATAATTTTCATTAATAATTTCCTTGGGAATAAACCATGGCAACCAAGCATATACCATTCTCAAAATAGGATTATTACTTCCCAACCCTAGACGGCATTATTAATCAAACCAAACATACAAGGGTTATAACAAATCTCACAGTTTACATTTAAACACTCATATATATATATATATACATACAATAGACCCTTGACTATCAGTGGAGTAACTCAGGGCATGGGTACTATCATTGAGTGTCATGGTAAACCTACCGAAAGATGAATATGAGGAAGCACCCCGACCTAGGATCCAACTACCTCCAAACCTAAAAACTAAAACATGAAGTTGAAAAGAATGAGTATAAACCCAGTGAGTGAACATAGGAAGGGAACAAGCAAACGATACAGAAGGGTTTTTGGAAACATGATGCACTTATGTTAAAACAATGCAATTTGTATATCATAAGCAAACTCGATGCAATGTTGTCTTTTAACTCATTTTAAAACATTTAAGAATTTCAACTTTCAACATTCAATGCAATCACATTTCATTTTCCAAACATCTCTACCCTACTGGATAGATGCGCATGTGCACTCCCACACCACACACCACCATCACCGTCATGTGCACTCCCACATTGCAAGTTAATCAGAGTGAGACTGAACAAACTTAACCTTAAGTTGTTCATCCAAAAGAGAAATGGCCATCAAATAATTATAAAAGATCGATCTTTTCTGTATAATAATAGATATTTCTTTCATCAGTTTTATAATTTCCTAGATTCGCCAAGTGTACTAACAAAATACTATTTTTCTTTAATCATTGAAGCATGCTTGCAATTGTAGGCTCATGAACAAGACTTGACCAGAGCATTTCTTAACATCAATACAATTATTGAATTTCAAACTTCACACCTTAGAATGGTATAACCACAAATTGGCCTTAAAAATCAGGAAGTAACTTAATCATGCAAGTGCATAAACTCTGTCGTGACTAAGACTTAACTTCAATAGGGTCCCAACCATACACATATGATACATATATATATATATACACACATTTAACAATATCATCATAAGTATTTATTATTGTTTACCACTTAGATGAGCTCATGATAATGCAAGTATCAACTTTTAAGCTCTATACACTCATAACATCAAACCTTAGTTGGCTATGATTACGTACTCATTATATCACTGATTTAGAATTGAGTTTACTTGAATCACGCTCCTAACGCACACCTCGATATCTTATCCAATGTGACTTTAAAGTATTGAAATGTTCTTTATCCTCAAACATGCACATTTGGAGTAGTTCAAGATAATTGCACAAGGCATGTAAAATTGTGCATTTTACCAGTCATTTAGAAGTAATCCAGAGGTATTACACTTCATTAGGAACCTAGCTTGGAGCATCACACACAAAACAAAAAAATTTTGATGGAAAGGCACTTTAAAACTTACCTTTTTTATAAAGTGTACTATAGGAATCGACTTTCAAGGGGAAAAGGTCGATCCTTCCATACAGAACAGATTCTTGTGGAAGGCAACCTTCTAGAGATCAACCCTTGAGAATATAGAGGTCGATCCACAAGCTTTAGAATGCTTTGGACTTGGAGAATTTAAACACTTTGATACTCAACCCTTTTATAACACATCCAAGCTTAGACCATCAACCCTTTGACCCAATTCTTATGTAATAAATCTTTTCATTACCAAGATCTCACTAATCCACCATTGACAAGAAGATCAACTTCCTTAATTAGCTCATGACACCATATGCCCATGTCATAGGTTGAGTTCGTAAGTTTCGCATCCTTCAATTTCACAATTAGTTCTCCACTATCAAAGTTTTCAAGATGTAACCATGATTACTTCCACATTCATAGATCAGATATCATGCAAGGTTTTACTCCTTAGAAAGGGTTACAACCATCTAACTCTCAAAATTTTTTTGAATTTACTATATCTTATCAATTCCAATTATTTGAACCCTTCTATTGAGAACAAACTTATGGCCATCAATTAATAGCACCATCTATTATCGTAAATTTCTCAAAATCCTCTAGAATTTACTCCATACTTGAGGTCTTTGAATATATCATACCACCATTCAATCGTTAGGTCTCACCACCAAGAAAATCATTCCTTGTACTTTTACATAACAAGGTCATTCCTCGTAAGAACATAATTATGTACTTTAGTCTACTTATTCTGAATCAACCTTCTCAATGAAAATACTTGGTTGTCTATATTCTTTAAAAGAGTTCTATTGAGGACTTAAACAATCAAAGGCTTATCTTCAAAGCCACTCATAATTTTAACAATTCAATGCATGCTTAATAGCATATCAGCTCATTGGTCCCAATGGACATTATTTGCAAATCTCCCAAGGTGTCCTTGTCCTTAATCCGGACCATACAAAAGTAACTTAGTATATTTGCATTAATTATCCTTAGCTTTTTATGCTCGTCATAACAACATCCATATTTTCCCCATCATTCATGTTATTGACCTTATTAGTGTACATTTGGCTTTTCGGCCTTTCACAATACACTCCACATATATGCCAAGGCATTCTCAATCTCATACCAAGCCTACAGTCATGTAACCACCAATTAGGCTAAATCCCTATATGGGATATCTCCTTCCATATGATGCATGTGAATCACAAAATGTACAACTACAAGAACATGCCTACATATTGATAAACTTCATATATTTCATGATCATGAAAACCACAATTTGCAAAACTTGCTTTCTATCTCAAGTACACAATCAGAGCATTAATTTTGACATATCTATTCCACATTTTGTGGTATGCCAAAATCATCCTTTGGCCATATTTCGTTACTAGCAATTATACACCTTTATCATAACATTTAGTGCAAACTTGGTTAAGCAATGGTCTTCAAATAATTCTTAAGTACATAAATATCAAAGTGTACATCACTTAATGTTGAGATCTTAACGTTACTCATCAATCCTTAACAATTTATATTTGTAAGGTGGACAATTCACTTACTTATTGCATCTCACCTTTGCGGTCATAAAATCAAAATTTCCTAAACTTAAGATGCAGAAGCTTTCTTTTAGAGTTTATCCAAAAATCAACATTTTTTAACTACCTTGCCTTTAGAGAAATCACATTTAGGACTAATCATTTATATCATAGGTTGCAGACCGAATCAACTTTTTTTTTATCTTTAAAGCAATTTGTATACCAAGCTCAAATATAGAACTCCCATATGGGTTTAGACTAGAATTAACATTTCTAAGTCATCTGACTTTAAGCTACCAAATCCATAACTAGCCTTTTAATTCATTAGCTTCATGCTAATCATAGCAAAATTTAAGCTTATCCTTTGAGCAAATTTGTTTACTAACCTTTTACTTCATGACCACACATCAATTAATAATGTTCACCTTAGGCTGATTCATGAATTTATAGCTATAAACCATAATGGGTCAAATCGAATCTTGGGAATTCACAGCCATTTAATTGAAATCAAAACTAGCTCCATCTAAGCTACTATACACATATTCAACACATATTTGCGTATAAAATATTTCAAAAGCCCAACACCATTTATATATGTGCATGGCAAGTTCAATAATCTATTACCATGCAGAAATAATAACTAGCCAACTTGTACAAAGCTGAACAACAAGGTCCATTGACCATAGTCTCACATACAAAAAATGGCCAAGCACAGTTAACACAGTGCACTTACCTTCATGCACTTGAGTATTGGTTTACACCTCCCTTAATACTGAGATTTATAAGCCTCAAGTGAATCACAACAATCACTATTCATTCTAGTAAAAGGGTGCTCCTTTTTGCCAATATCGTATGTGCTTTTTTATATTGACCTTGATAACGGTCCAATGTAATTTCATTTCTACCCATTTATGGTCATGGGTCAAAGTTATAGCTTCACCAAATTAATAAGCTATTACGGATCTATTAGTCCTTCTTCACTTTCCTCCATCCTTAGTTGAAGGAGTATATCATTACGTTAACCTTTCATTAGGACCATTTCCCTTTAAGATTTTTCCCACAACGACTAGTGTCTCAAGTGGCATCTCAAACTCGGACAACGACACTACTTATTACTTTTACGTGACACAAGTAAAAAGGTAGATGACTAGGAATAAGAGTCTATTTAGCCCCCTGTTTATGGCTTCTGCTACAGTCACAAACCATAAACAAGACTCTACATTGACTTCGACAACTCCGCTGATTGACACAAGAATTCTTAGGACTTGATAAAACCTAGGCTCTGTTACCAACTTTTTCACGGCCCAAATCCCAGGCCATGACCGGCGCATGGGCCTAATAGGCACAGCCCACTAGGCCCAAGCAAGCCTCTCTATGTAAACCCGTACCTTAGTCCATCTATCACTCATATTTCTTTAAGATCTATAATTCATAATTTTCACTAATAATTTCTTCGGGAATAAACCATGGCAACCATGCATATACCATTCTCAAAATAGGATTATTACTTGCCAACCCTAGATGGCATTATTAATCAAACCAAACATACAAGGGTTACAATAAATCTCACAATTTACATTTAAGCGTTCATATATATATATATATACATACAACAGATCCTTAACTATCAGCAGAGTGACTCAGGGCGTGGGTACTATCATTGAGTGTCATGGTAAACCTACTGAAAGGTGAATATGAGGAAGCACCTCGACCTAGGATCCAACTAGCTCCGAACCTGAAAAATAAAACATGAATTTGAAAATAATGAGTATAAACCCAGTGAGTGAACATAGGAAGGGAACAAGCAAACTATATGGAAAGGTTTTTGGAAGCACGTTGCAGTTGTGTTAAAACAATGCAATTTGTATATCATAAGCAAACTTGATGCCATGTTTTCTTTTAACTCATTTTAAAACATTTAGGAATTTCAACTTTCAACATTCAGTGTAATCACATTTCATTTTCCAAACATCTCTACCCTACTGGATAGGTGCACATGCGTATAAGAATTCATGTATATATATATATATATATATATATATATATATATATATANTATACTATATATATATATATATATATATATATATATATATATATATGTATGTATGGATATTTTCAAACATAAATCAAATACATCAAGGTCATTCCCAAACTAGTCAACATGGCTTAACGCATACAACCACCATCCTCAACTCAATTCATGTGCACTTTCACACCGGACATAGCTAATAACCTCATGTGCGCTCCCACACTGTACATGGCAAATATCATGTGCACTCCCACACCGCACATGGCATATATCATCAGTGTGTGCACTCCCACATCGTACACCACCATCACCGTCATGTCTAGTCCCACACCGCACACGCACGGTTATAGTTATTATTCAATATTACCTTTCAAGGCATGGCACACATAACAACATGTAACAAGAATCTTTGCATAATAATACATTCCATATAATTCATTATTTTATTAGTCATAGACATGGTTGCATAGTCCAACATTCAAGGAAAATAATATTAATCGTATTGCCACTAGTTTAGAACATCTCAAGATTTTCAATGCATCACAGACCACAATTCAATTGGCAATTCAACATAATATTTCAAACACATAATTCATCAGATTCTACATTTAACAACATAGAAATATCACTTGTGAAAGGCTTGTTCCCATGCAAAATTTTTAAAAGAGTCAACCAAAGATATTCAAGTACTTCATTCAACACATATGCATTTGTTCAAAACATTTTAAATGCAAGTCCACTCACTTGTCTTTGTTGATTCTTTTGATCGACTCCAACTTCAACTAATGATCAAAGTGGAGATGTGGGGTCTCGTTGGAACCTTGGTGAACTTGTAGTTGATTTTCCTTAGTGAGGATTAAAAGGGGAAAATTTTCTTTAAAAGTTTTCAAGCTATTTTGAAGCGTTTCTCTCTCTAAAAATGTTCATCTAGTGAGAGAAAGTGCAAAGGAAAAACTCTTTAAGGGTTTTTGAGGTGAAAAAGTCAAAGATCACGAAAAAACCTATGAAAAAGTGTACAAAAACATGAAATTTGGACTTAATATGAGAAAGCTATGGAGGTTTCAAGGATCTCCTCCATGGAAGATGAAAAATCTGCAATGGAGAGAAGAAATGAGAGGAAGAATGGAGAAGGTGCTGGAAAGTAAGGATATTTATACCTAGGGTTGACAAAAGTTCACATATTTACGAAAATGCCATTAAGAAGTTGACTTTGTCTTCTTTTTCTTTTTTTAGCAATCTCTTTACTCTTTTGACATTGAAAAAGGTCCACAATAGATTAGAGGTACTTGAGTTTATGAAAACTTAAAAATTTAGACTCGAGATCAAAAATTACTATTTTACCCCTAAGGTGGAAATCTTTTTTTCTTTGTATAAGAATAATTTATTGAATCCCATATATAAAATATTTGATAAGACTCACCAAGAAGAAAATGAAACTACCCTTGGTTCATGTCACCACTATTACACTACTTTACGCGTATATTAAAATTTGGGGTATCACATTAGCCTTCTTTTCAAAGCACACCTACCAAAACATAAAAATTAAATAATAACTCAACTTAGCACACGAGCAGTTTTCTTATTGGTTGGTGCATGATCTCCTTCCTTAAAAAGTAGGGTTCGAATCCCCTTTTCCCTAATTCCAAAAAATAAAAAACTAGACTTAAAGCAAAATAACATAAAATAGCCTAATGCAATTGAACCCATAATAATTAACTAAAATAAAATACATAATTAAAAACAACTAAAAAATTCAACTAAATCTCGAGAACTTAAACAAAATATATTAAAAATTAAGACCAAATAACTCTATAAAATAAAGTTATCACACTTCCAAACTTAATATTTTGTTAGTCCTTGAGCAAAACACAAAAGAAAACTAAATAAAAGAGAGAAATTTAAATGATGAAAGAACCTAAATAAACAACCTAACTGGAGATAAATAACACCAAATCAATGATCTCCAGAATTTCCTCAAAAGTATATCTATAAGTCTCCAACTTAAGGCAAAATATAGGCATCTTTTAGTTTCATGTTTCAATTCAATTGCAAGCATATTCTCGAATGGATTTTGGTGTGTGAGTGAAATATCTTACAAAGAATATTATGCTATCTAGATAAGTTTATGCCTATACAAAATTCAAATTAGTACCAAAACTCCATAAGTTTGCTTTTCATCTTTCTTACCACTAATGTAGACTAATACTAAGTTAAAGATCAATGATCTTTATTAAGCTTGTAATAAATGGCTAGGGTCAAAGAAGGATAAAGAATAATAATTTGGCTCAATTCGCCCTAAGCACAAAATCATTCTAGGACTGATATAGAGCTCAACTTTCATTTTCTAAGTAACTCTGTATTTTCACTTTGAACTTTCTTTTGTTCAACACTTTATTCTCGTTTTCTCTTCTTTCTTTCCCTTTTTTTTATATCACAATTTTACACCCGCAAACTTATTTCTTTGTATTGTAAGTAGTGGAGTGATTTTTATCACTAATTTTTAAATTTTTTAGTTTTTCGACAACTTCACCTTTTTCTACCTTTTTCAACAACTAGCTCAACACACTTCCTAAAATGATATACTTACTTAGGAGTGAGGGATGCAAAATTGGAAATTTATTTTAAAAGGTTAGGCTAAAATAATTATGTGGTTAAACAAAAAAAAAGGGGAAATTAGGCTTAAAATGGTATACTAAGGATAAAATATAACAAGGTTAGCTTGAAAGACTCAAATGGTCCAAAAAAGGCCTAAATCATCTCCCTAACTAAGTATTGCCTAGGATTTAACCTCACGAGAGAATCACACAAATTTTAGAATTCTTGACATAATTCACAATTCTCATTAATAATTTAAACCTTCTGTAAATATGCACAGTAATTTAAAGTGAAAGACAAAGTGCTCCATATATGAAAATCACATCCGAACAATAATACTTGGCAAAAGAATTTAGCACAAGCCAAACAATATCCACGTTTACCAAGAGCTAAAGATACAAGAGAACTATAATCTCATCATTGGATAAGGAAATCATTGAAAATTTTGGCATTAATTACTCTAGACCCTAAAATTTTTAAACAATCATAATGAAAATTAAATAATAAACCATCCTAATTAACTTAAAAATTAAATAAGCATCCAAATAAAATAAAATTCTAAGTTCTTACAGAATATCAACCACTAGCAAAATATGCTTTCCCCCTAAACTTAATTCAAACATTGTCCTTAATGTTAGAAAAATAAAGAAAATATAAATAATACTCCCCTCGAAGGTAGACAATTCTGAAGAAGCTTTAATCCTCTTCTTTATGGTCCTTATCAGTATTGCCAAAGTTTTGTGAAAGTGAGGTAGAGCTTTTTTTTTTTTTACAAAAGTAAAGAAATTAATGAACAAATAAATAAATAAAAACAAGAGCATAAGTTTAGAAAGCTAAGGTTACCTCCAAAGAAGTGTTTCTTTATAGTCACTAGCTTGACTATGGCACCCTTTTTTACACTTCTTCATCCATAAAATTGCTAGGAACAACATGATTAGAGTATCAACGTAATGGAATAACAAAAAAATTAAAATAAAATAAAAACCACACCTCTAACCTTTGGCTTCCAATGTTGAAAAATCTCAACCACTAAAACGCTTGGCCTTCTTGTGTGAAAGAATCCTAACCACTCAATTGCTTGGCCTCCAATATTGCACACACGATTGCAACAAATCCTTTTTAAGGAGAGAGCTTTATGTGACGGGCTTGTACTAGCAAGTGAACAACAATTTTTCCTCTTTTCTTCTTTGGTTTCCAGCCAAGAATCAATGGAGAAGTTATTTGAAAAACCCTCTCAAGAGTCGCGGCACTCAAGAGAAAAGCTATTAGTTTTTTTCAAAACTAATACTTTTGTTACATTATAAAAGAGTGGCTATAATGTGATATTTATAGCTAGGTTTTATTTTTATTTTTAGACTTATTAAAATTTACAAAATAAGTCAATTATAATATAGCAATTATAATATTTAACTAATGCCTAATTCAACTCTTTTAATTAGGTCCTTAGTAGTTAAAACCTAGAATTTCATTTAAGTTTAACTTAAATCATCACACTCTCAATTTAATCCAAACTGCAACCTTTGTATGTGACCCATTAGGTTCTTAACATGTTGGCAATAGAATTGAATTATAATTTTATTAATTAATTAATTTAAATGAATCATATTTAATTTTAAATTAACTGATTCAATTCCATAGACCAAGATTGGCATCTAGTAATGCATCATGGCCACCCAATTGTTAGGAGTGTCAAAGGATTCTTTGACAACCTTTCAGTGTATAGTTTATCAGTGTAATTCAATCCTTCATCATATAATCCAGAGATGATAAGAGTTTGGTGCAGTGCCTACTCTTATTTACCTCCATATTTGTTCTTGTAGTTAGATCGTAAGCTTTATAAAGACTAATGAAATTGATTTCATGATCTCCTAATCACGTTGGCCAAGGATTTCATCAAGCTAATCTCAACCAAGAACTAATGGTATATTTCCCCTTGAATCACTTAGGGTGATGATTCCTATGTTGACCACTCATTTGCCTTCATATGCTTTATACTATACTGGAAAGCATCCTGTTTTGGCATCCTTGGTTAAACATTCGTAAGGATGAAATGATAGCATAGTACTCCACATACAAGACAACCTAGTGTCTTAAGTTTAAGGAGTAGTTACATTACTGACACATAAGAAGTATTGTATAGATACTTGAGTGAGGTACCAAATGAACTTTTCATGGCAGGTCATTTTTAGTGAACTCGTTCTCCCATCGCAACCTTCCACATGCTAGTTCCAAGTATGTCTATACTTCAACCTATGAGAGCAGTTCCTTACTTCGCATGTAAGGAACGTAATATGTGTCGATCTTTGAGTATTATTGATGCCTCGTCTCAATAATATAATAATCAAGAACTTTTACGAATAATGCTTAGATGCACAAAGATCTCATACTTGTATCCCAATACAATTCTTTTGCAAGGCATATATGGTTCCATGGGCTTTATCTACATAAGTATAAATAGTAATTAAATCACAAACTTATGGATAAAAAACATTTTGGCAATGTTATTATGAATAACAAATTGTCATATGTGAATATCTCAAAATTGCAATTCCCATACAACAATTAATTGGCTTATAGGTCTCATACTAACAAACATAAGGCTTGAGGCTTTGTTTGTTAACCTTGAATGCTTTGGGAAGCATACCAAAAATTTCAATAAGAGCATAAGACAAAACCTTGACCACTTTAAAGGTTTTCCACAAATATGGTTGAAGTTGCCATGGTAAAAGATGGAGGAATGAACAAGAGAGTACGACTTGCTGTCCAAGCTCAAAATCAAGATCAATGGAAAGTGGTGGTTTTGACTCAAGAGTTGGTGCTTGCTTGATTGAATGTGGTGGAATAGGCTTACCTTTACCATTATCAATTACATCCATTCTATAGCCACTTTTTGTAAAGGAAGGGTACTTAGCTGAATTATATATATTAAATTAGACTACCTCCTCTCCAACATTGAAAGTTACCTTGTCATTCTTCACATCAATGATTGCTCAAGCTGTAGCTAAGTATGGTTTTCCCATAATAAAAGGAATTTCAATATCCTCTTCCATCTCAAGCACTATGAAGTCCATCGAAATGTACAACTTTTCAATTTTAACCAAGACATTTTCCATGACCCTAACAATGTACCTGATTGTTTTGTCTACTAATTGCAAAGAAACTGTAATAGGTTCTATCTCATTAAGTCCAAGTTTCCTAGCAATAGTCAAAGGCATAGGTGAAACACTAGCACCCAAATCACACAAAGTTTTAGAAAATTTAAAACTACCAATAGTACAATGGATGGAAAAACTACTTGGATCCTTAAGCTTGGTGGAAGCTTATTTTGGATTATAGCACTACACTCCTTAGTAAGTGCAATTGCCTTAAAATATTCCAATTTCCTTTGTTTGGTCAAGATGTCATTCAAAAACTTCACATAACTTGGCATTTCTTCCAAAGCTTCAACAAAATAAAAAATATTAATATGCAACTTTTAAATACCTCAAGAAATTTTTAGAATTGTTTGTCAAGTTTCAACTTTTGAAAACATTGAAGAGAAGGTGGTGGAGATGGTTAAGCAGGATTTAATTGTGATTTTTCTGCTTTTAATTTTTCAACCATAATTTCTTTTTCATCATATTTCTCAACTTCTTTTTCGATGTCTTTTTCAATTTCTATTTTAGCAAACTTAACCAAAATTTCAGAATTTAAATATGTTCCACTTACTTGTTTTTCACTTACCTTTTTTCCACTACAAATAGTAATTACCTTACAATGCTCGTTACCTTCTCTTTTTGGATTGGTTTAATGTCGCTTGATAGAGTGCCTTGAGGTCTACTGTTGACCGCATTAGCTAATTGACCCAATTGTGTCTTAAGATTTCTAAGAGATGCTGATTGGATTTAGATTAATGCATATCGACTTTGAATGACAACATCATTCTTTGCCATGTATTACATGAACATCTCTTCCATTATTGGCCTTTCTCTAGCATAGGAGCTCGAGGTTGTGGTGGGAATCTTGGAGGAAAATTTGGCATAGGGGCTAATGAAGATGCTTGATTATTCTTTCAAGAAAAATTAGGATGATTCCTCCACCCAGAATTATATGTGTTGGAATAAGGATTATTTTATGGCTACCTATTTCCAACATAATGAGTTGTTTTTGTGTAAATAGGACAATGGTTACTAGAATGTCCTTTCGCACATAAATCACAAGTCACAAAAGGGCTTTAAATTACATCAACACTTAAACTATCAATTTTGTTTGGTAAAAGAAGCCAATTGTGCAGTCAAAGCATTAATTGTGTCAAGCTCATGAATGCTAGCAATTTTTCTTGTGAAAATAGGAAAACCTTAATCTAATATGCATTAGGATTATAATTCAACATCATCAATAATGTCATTATTTTTGAAAGTACTGCAAGTCTCCAAGAAATTCACAATATGCACATTAGGATTATAATTTAACAATCCCCCAACTGAATAGATGTACAAATCATTTGAATGATTATTGGTATGATTTCAAAATCGTTGGCTTGGATGGCAAGTTTACGGATGCTAGAATGAAAGCCTTGAGCAAAAGACACAACATATTCTCACAAGGACTTATTTTTTCTTAATCAGCCATTTTATCAGATTAAGTAGAAGCTTGTAAAATTTCCCTCTTGAGGTTTAGAAGAGTCTTTTCAATTTTTGGATCAAAAAGAACAACTCTATTTTCATACATCGATCAAAAGTTCCTGAAAACAAAAAAATATTGAAGTAAGATTAAGTTGCTTAGTATTAATTTTAACAAAAATAGAAAAATTAAGAAATAATTTCCAACAATGGCACCAAAAACTTGTTTTTCAAATAAACCATGCAAGTGCACGCATCATAAACAAGTAATATAATGAAAGTAAAGTTCATTCCCATGAAGAATTGTAGTTAATCTACTACTATTCTTGCCAAGAACTAAAATTGACACAACCAAATCTTATTCAAACAACCAAAATTAAAAGATATTGAGAATTAAAGAAAACTAAGATTAAACTAAAACTAAAAACAAGAACTAAAGCAAAAATAACTAGAATTAATTAACTGAAAGCCTAAAACCACAATATCCCTTCAATGTTTCTTCTGAATCTCTTTTATTCCTTCTTTACTTATTATATAGGCTTGAGTTGTTAACTTAGAGTTTTAATTTATTCATAAGCCTTTGTCAAGTTTCTTATAAAAGTATTTATCTCAACCAATTTACTATATGTCTATGCAAATTGAAATTAAAATAGATTCATTAAGAACATACTCTAATTTTGGCTACATATGACATGCAAGTGTAAGTCTACCTTATTTACAAATGAACTAAATCATCTCATACAATTGATATTGAACGTATGGTATTTCATCCAACGTTTACTCTAAACTCCCTCTCTTTAGGTTTTCAAATTAATGTAATTGGTGATTAGGCTATTAGACACATTAAGAACAAGATTTAAATAAACAACTCAAACACTATCAATTATAAGCAAGAAAGAATATTACAAACTCAGACTACGCATTAGATTTAATCCTGATTCTAGATTAAAAACTTAGTTCCCCATAATGTATGTTAATATCATCAGAAAATGAAATTTAACCCTCAAAACTACAAAAGAAAATATAAAAATAACAAGAAATCAAGTTTTCGATCCGCAATCTTCCTTGCTTTCTTGCTAACTTCAATGCCTTTTTTTCTTCAGAAAAACATTTTTTGATTCCTCACAAAACATTCTATAAATGTTTGCTTAAATAGGCTCATGATTATGTCAATTTAGGAGTCGAAGTGCACAAGAAGTCTTTCCCCCCATTTAAACCTCTTTCTATTATTATTTTTATTTTTTTTCTATTTTTACTCTTTAGGGTTAAGCATCCTAGAGGCCCTTGAAGCATCACATGACATTAGAGCACCGTGGCGCTAGTCCCACAGTGGTTGCGGCCTTGAGGCCTCTAGCTTGATCTTTAAGCTCTATTGTAGTGTTTCAATTTCTACATGATTTTTAACCTATTTCTAGGCTAAAGAAGGCAAAATGGTAAACATGGAAGTTGTGGCTCTACATTTTATCTTTCCAATGATTTAAGAACCACGCCAATTAGGCCTTTGTAAAGAAAGATAGGCTAAAAAAACCGCAGCATATGCTGTTAAAGTCTACACCTAAAATGCATCTCCTTCACAAAATAAGCCTTTTTCTCAAAGCACACCTGCAAAAACATAATACTTAACTTAAATAATAACTAAACTTGAAGCAAAATAACATAAAATAGCCTAATGCAATTGAACCCGTAATAATTAACTAAAATAAAATAAATAATTAAAAACAACAAAAATTAATTAATACTTAAGCTAAATTTCAAGAACTTAGACAAAATATATTGAAAATGTCACAGCCCAAATCCCGGGCTATGACTGGCGCATGGACCCAATAGGCATAGCCCATCGAACCCAAGCAAGCCTTTTCGTGAAAACTTATTCATTAAACCACTTGTCTCTTATTTACTTCTAAGCTTTTAATTCATAATTTTCAAGAATAATTCCTTCTCACAAGTTAAATCATGGCAACCGAGCATATAGTAATCACAAAATAATATTATTACTTGCCGACGTGTGGTGGCACTATTATTCAAACCAAGCACACAGTGTTTACAATAACTTTCATGAATTACACTTAAACAATCATCACACATACAAAAGATGTTGACTATTAGTGGAGTGACTCTGGTAGGGTTACAATCATTGAGAGTTGTACTGAACCTACCGAAAGATGAATAGGAGGGGGCGCCTTGACTTAGCATCCAACTACCTTTGATCCTAAAAACTAAAACATGAAGTTGAAAGAAAAAGATCAGTACAAACCCAATGAGTGAACATAGGAAGGGAACAAGCATCAATACAGGAAGTTTTAGAAAACATGATGTACTTATGTTGAAAACAATGCAATTTAGTTTAATGTCACAGCCCAAATTTTGAGCCATGACCGGTGCATGGGTCTAATGGGCATAGCCCACCAAGCCCAAGCAAGCCTATTATGTAATCTTGCTTAACATTCCATCAACTATTCTCAAGTAATCTTTCAAAAGTCCAACTTATAATCATTTTAATAATGGGCTATAGCAATCAAGAATTTCATTAATATAAACCCAAAATGATATTAACATTTCAACTCATGGTGGCATTACCAGTTAAAATATACATATTTTGTCTAAGACACGTATCTTAGTATTTTACATCACATGAATGTACTCATAAAACAAAATGACTCTTGACTTCCAGCGGAGTGACCACAGTGAAGGTGCGGCTACTGAGATGCCATAGTACCTACAAAGAAAGCGAGCATATATGTGCAACTCAATCTAGGTCCCAACTACCTCCAAATCTAAAAACATGAATTTTAAAAACGTGAGTACGAAACTCAGTGAATGAACATAAGAAGGGAACAAGCAATCAATAGGAAGAATTTGGAAATCATGATGCAGTTGTTTCAAAAACAATGCAATTGATTTAATTTCTTACTAAAAACCCCACATTTCAAAACTTTAATTAATAATCTCATAGTGTTGCAACAACCCATCATCAATCCATGATGTTAAATGGGTGAAAATATGTCAAAAACTGAATAGGGTAGCATGCAAGACAGAATGTTTCTCGCTGCAGCGAAGTTCATTCTCGCTGCAGCAAGAAATAGTACCAGTTTGCATGTATTTTAGTTTTTCTAGCATATCTTCTGTTACAGAAATCCAATGGATCTGATTTTTAGACCATTAGAAAGCGAAGAGGTAGAGCTACAACTTTTATGTTTACTACTTTTCCCATTTTGGAAGGGATGGTCGTCAAAATCTTTATCAAAGTGAAAGCACTGCACTATAACTCGAGAGTTTCTCGTTGTAACGAGATTTATTTTCACTGCAGTGATTTTTCTGCTGCTAAAACAGAATGTTTCTCACTGCAGCGGGAAAGCATTATCGCTGCAGCGAGAAGCAGGGCACTTAAGTGAAAAAAGGGCCTCATTTGCACTAAAAATCCATTTGGTGTTGCAATGAACTCAATTTGCAAGAAAATGGGACATTCTCAAAATTCATCATGCCAATTTCAACATGAAATGCTCAAAAATTTCCAAAGTTCAACATGCCAAAATTTCACATGCATTACAACCGTATACCATATATGTATATATATATATATACATATATATATCAATCATCATGCACACCCTCCCATCATCATCAGCTCATATGCAACAGCTTATGCGCACTCCTACTCGCCCATAGCCGGGTCAGCAACGGCTTATGCGCACTCCCACTCGTACATAGCCTGGTCAGCAACGGCTTATGCACACTCCTACTAGCACATAGCTGGGTCAATATCATTACACAATATTATTTATATATATATATATATTTATCAACATAATGTAGTAATACAATAATCCATAACAGCCAAATATCACACATAGAGACAATTTATCAAAGGCTTGTTCCCAAAGCACTTGTTTGAAGAAAAAGTTGTATAAAATCAATCAAATGCTTTGTACAAAATAGTCACATTCCCAAAATGATTTTGAAATGCAGTTCACTCACCAGTATTGCTAAACCTCTAATCGACTGTAACCTCCACTAATGGTTCGAATGGGCAAGTGAGGCCTTGTTGGAACCTATACACACACAACATCACAACCAATTAGATTTACATTTATATCACTTCAAAAGCTAGTTTCTAATTCAAATTATTCTAGTCATTCCTAATTGGTTTCCATCTATATCAAATGGCTATTCCTTGCACTACACTAATCACACTAAAAATGAAGAAACAACTCAATAATAAAACAGCTCATAATCCCAATTACTAGCCATTATAAACAACTTAAAACCAAGCCTAGTTCATCACTCACCTTAGGGTTTCTTTGTAGTTGAATTCTCTTCCAATAGCTTTCAAACAATTGTGGAAAATCTCTCTTTCTCTTTCTAAACCTCCAACTAGTGAGAGAAAGTGTTGAACAAGGACTTTTTGAGGGTTTTAAAGTGAGAGAGTGAAAGAGCACAAGGGTTTTAGTCAAAAGGGCACAAAGGTATGAAAATTAGAGCTAGAGAAAGAAAGTTGTGAAAGTTTCATACCAAGCTTCCATGGAGGATGGAAGTAATGTGAGATGGAAGAAGAAGAAGGAGAAGAAGCTGTTGGAGAATGAAGAAGCTGTTGGAAGAAAAAGATATTTATAGCTCAAGTTTATCCATTCCACTTGAAATTACGAAAACGCCCTTAGCACATTAACTTATTCTCCTTAAATCCTTGGTGCAATCTTTTTACACTTTTGATACTAAAACAAGTCCTTAATGGTCTAGACATGTTTAGGTTTATGAAACTTAAAAATTTTGACTCGAGGTGAAAAATGACAATTTTGCCCCTATGGTGAAAATTTTTGAAACTTCTAGTTTTCTTAGTGTTTTCATCATTACACATTATTTATTCGGTCTTATACCTATTTAAATCTTAAAATATCATAAAACCTTCTTCTGGGAGCTTTTTAGGGGAAATGACGAAACTACCCCTGGCCCGTGTTATTACGTCTATGCGTAATTATGAGCCTATAGGGGTTGAGGTCTCACATTTAATTTCTTGTAAAGCTCTTAATTCAACCCTTGATTATTTAATTCCTTAAGGTGAAGGATTTATAATCCACAATGGAGTTGAAAAGAGTGAAAACTACAGCAAATATCCAATCAAGACAAGCAAAACAGAGGGTTTCTTGTTGCAGCGAAAAGGCATTCTATAGCACATAGTACAATCACATTTTTTATTTTCATAACTTGTCCATTATATATATATATATATATATATATATATATATATATATATATATATATACATATACACCACCGTCGCCTTACTTGGCTCATGTGCACTCCCTACACGCGCAAGGCAATATCATCATGTGCACTCCCTACACGCACATTTCAATATCATCACACGCACTCCCGCCCACATCATTACCGACATATGTACTCCCACATAGCACACCACCGGCACCGTCACGTGCACTCCCACACCACACGTGCACGGTTATAACTATTATACAGCATTATCACTCAAAACATAACACACATATCCATATAATATAGGAACACATGGTTTCATTATATCACATATTTTACCACATAAAAACATTTCATCAAGGGCTTGTTCCCATGCACGTTTTAAAGAAAAGTCCAATAAAACATTCCAGGTGATTCGATTAAACATGTATGCATTTATCCCAAAACATTTTAATGCAAGTTCACTCACCTTACGATTGCGGGATACTACGTCGTTATTAGTTCTGAGGCGTATCTAGCTATTTCTACTTGTCGGTCATTCATTATTTCCTCCGACACGCCACTAGTACATTGTCTTTACTTTTGCACTTCCTAGCAACAATCCAAATTCAATATCTTTAGTGTACATCATTTCTACTTCTCTTTTTAATTCAATCGTGAATCCTTTTTCAACTAACTTACATCTTGACACATTTTTACTAAAGTTGCCTTTATCCTTTGCTTACGTAATTCTTAAAATTATAATTATCGACAACTCATTTATGACTCTAGCACATATATTAATCTTTTCTAAGAACATTTATCAAGTTCAACCATCATTTCCACACCAATAACCTAGCATATGGCAGGAATTATAAATTTACTTCCATCAAACATTTCTAAGTCTATATGTACTACCATTCTCATTTACATGTTGCCACCAAGCATAACATCAATATTCATTCATGAACACTAACACCCATGACCTTGTAAGCCTTTCCTAACAACACATATCAAAACTTCCAATTAATATAATTGCCTTCCAACCATACCCATGACATCACAATAACACTACATATTACACAAAATCATTCTCACAATATTAAACCAATCATAGGCTTCAAATTGTAGTATTAAGCTTACCACTTGGTTTTAGCTTGGATTTCACCCAACAAAATTCATAATTTCCTCACTCCCATAACACCATAGCTGCCACAAATGATTCACATATTATTCCTCCAAAGATTTAACCAACCGGGAGCTTAAAACACAAAAATCCTTACCTTATGTTTCTTGAATCTTGAGACCCACTTGATATTTCTTCAATTACTCCTGAATCACTTACTACCCAAGCCTCCCACTTCTCTCTCCTTTCTTTTCTTAGTTGATTCTCTCTATTTTTCTTTTCTAAAGCGTGGTAAGGTGAAAATAGCATGGGAGCATGAAAATGGCGTGGGAGCATGAAGGAGAAGAAGAAAATATCTACTGGAGAAGATAAGAACCGGTCATGGATATGGAAGAAAAAAACCAAACTACTAACAAAATTACCATTTTGCCCACCAAGCTTTTAACCCTTTTTAATTGTATCCTCCCACAATATTTTGGATTCTAATTTCCTCCTATTATCTTCTTTTACACATGTACAACTGAAATATAAAGTTTGTACTCCAACGCAGTGTCCCCATAATATTTAAAATATTTACTTACCCATGCTAGCTTTATTTAATAAGGACACGCGAGCCTCATTAACGTTAATTTTTTCTGAAATTTCCTTATTCTTCTTCTCCCCCACTTAGATTGACCATATATTCATTCTTCATGGAAAATTTTGCCTTTGAATAAAATATTATTTTATTCCAAAATTTTTCACTTGTCTTCTTAGCACCCAAAATGTCTTATTATGCCTCGATTCACTTCTGAATCAATTTTTATCTCACTAATTCTTCCTCGATAAAAATATTATTATTTTTTTATTATTTCTTCCCATGCAAAATATTTTTTCCAAACTATTCTTTTCGCCTTTCATCACTTTTAAACACTGTAATTAGCCTTAATTGGCATCTGATAAGCTTTATTAGCCACCTTACCAAAGTACAGGGTATTACAGTCTCCCCCACTTAAATAGAATTCGTCCTCGAATTCTCCTCAATGTCGAGTTGTTAATCTCACTTAAGGATCGCATTTGATTTCCTTTTTAATAGGAAATTTTGATTTGTGCACTTTGTTACCTTCCGTTCGACTAAAACACTTTACAAGGTCAAGGTACGTAGCATATCTCTATTGTCATCTTGAGTCAGAACCACGGTACTCTTCACTATTATTCTTTCTCTTATATTAAGACACCAAGTATGCCTTTAATTCCATTACTAACCTTAATCATATCTTTATTTCAATTCTTGTCAAACCTCTTGTCATTCATTCACCTTATCCCCATACACTATTACATAACTTATGGCATCATAAACACACCTTATTCATTCCTATACATATTTTCAACATTATGGGGAGTTGAATCTTTCAACCATTCCCTCATACTTCATGTTTATCCTGTGTTTATGCAACTTAAATCTTCTTAATCATATTAGTCCATCTTGCATGTCTTAATCACGCTATAGATTACATGTCCTTGGATATTTCTCCAAAATTTCTTATATCAACATAGTTCCACTTTTGATGGGATTTCTTATCATTGTATTATCCACACAACTCATCAAATATTTCAAGTTCAAATCTCGAACCTCTAAGAACAGTTCTTCACTTTAGTTGGTCACATCGTCAACCCCACACATACGTATGTACACGCACCTTTAAATGTCGGCATTCCTTATATTTAATCTACGAATATTGGGTGTAACCAATTTCAGATTGCACCTTTTTAGTTGTTTAAAATACCATTCAACTTGCATCCTACCACAAGTTGTCTCTTATGTAATCCATACGAATTTTTCATTATGCCTATGTATAACTTCATACCATTCTTATCCTTCCCAATTACATGCTTAAGTTTCACTGTACTTTAGATATCCTTGTATCATAATGTCATTAATCACATCTCACTTGCCAAATGTCTTCTTCATTGAATTGCAATCCAGTATATGTGTACATCCTTTATAATCTCATTGATCTTCAAAGATTCATCTTTACTTGATCATTGCATCTCATGCAATGCCACAATCCCTAAAAGTCATCCTTATTTCTCAATTATCTTTCATGCCTCTAACATATATATTACGTTCTTATTGCATTTCGATGTTAACCAGTCACTTAAGACTTAGACTCATTCAAATCATGCATGCTGCATGCATTTCTGAATTCCAATTTCCATAATACCTTAAGAGGTTTTCACTGTCCAACTTCTTTATCAAGGTTACCTTCAACCCTCCTTTGTACGATTCTCTTATACTAATATAACAACATTCTCCTTTTTACCTACATGCCACTATATATAGGGCAATAAAGTAACTTTTCAATTCATGCATCATTCTCCAAATCATCTAAACCTCCGCATAACAATGCTCAATATCAAGGCCTCTGATGCCAACTTTGTCACTAGACGCAGCTCCACCTCTTTGGGTAGCTTTTTCCTTCTCTGTCGGTAACAACAAATGGTACTTATCAGAGCACTCATAGGGCGACTCCACCTCTTTGGGTAGCCCTTTCCTCTATAAGCCCCTAGGTGGAGAGTCATGCTTCACCACTGTTCACATGCAAGAGTTCCCAAGGATCGGGTTACAAATCCTTCCTCATACATTCAATACACGAGATGTTCCTAGTGTGTTGGCACTGGACAGTTAGTGTTGCGACGGTGCAACTGCCAGAAACTTCTTCCACAACGAAGTTTTCTTATCTTCAAAGTTACTATGGAGGTCCATATTTGTGCCAATTATTTCCTTATAATGTCATGGCATCACTTTGTAATCCCTTCCATTTTTAAATTTATAATCCTTGACTTAATCACATTAACCATTCAAAGGGTCACCTACAACCTCATTGATTTCTCCCATGTCCTTCAAAATTGTAACGGCAATTAAGATTCCCAATTTCACATTTCCATGATTGATTACTTACCTTACCACACTTTCTCACGATCCTATGAAGTTACAACACATTAAACCTACTTATTATAACATAGTCCCCTAGTTCAATGTGTTTACTCAAAAATCGACTTCTTTGATTCAACTTGCCCCATGAACTGTGGCTTCATTTATTTACTTACTTATTTTCATATTCGAAATCATGACAAACCCACATACTATGATAAATGATAATTCCTAATAAACACTATCAATTCAAATGGCATTATGCACCTTGCTAGAAGCTAGGGTCACCACTTAAAGGTCCATCATGTTAATTGGTAACCATTCCATAGTATTGCAAAACATAACTATCGTCAGGTCCTGTAGTTGCTTGGATCGTTAATGACTTTCTATGTCAACCTTCAATAATTGCCTAAGGCGACCAATCACGCCACTAAGGTGTATATCTTTCCTTAATAATTATATTGCTAGTCCACCTCTGTCATACCAAAAGATTTCCATATGCACCATGTCATTTAGACAACTACTTCATACTCCGTTTGAGTCATACAAAGTAAAAGCCAAACTCTTGCATCCTTTGTACAGACAACTACTACTACTTCATTTACACCATATCTGCCTAAGCTTAAGCTAATATAAAATTCAATGAAAATATCAAGTGTTTTTAGGATCATCGTCGCCTTGATTCGAGCACATCGATAGATCCTTTTCTGGGTCCTCTTCTCCTTCTTGAGATTTCCCCATTTTATCCTTAATCCAAACTTGTTGTATTCTTATGTATTCCTCCCTACTCACAAGCGCAACACCTACTCCACAACCTGGAGGAAAGTCTCAGACAATTAACACTTTCCTAGGACGACAATCTCTTCTTGCCATTGCCTTTTTCATCTTCTCCTTAAACTTTTCCTTAGACATTTCCAAAAGGAATTTTTTTATGGCTTCTTGAATGTCAGAGCTATCCTCACTTTCAGAGCCCTCACTACTTTCGAGGCTTTCCTAACTGCGAAACATTTCTTCCAATTTCGGTGGAATTCAATTAATAGGAATCTGGGACGGGCCACTTTTCGGACTACCTAGATCAGCACGCCATTGGCTCCTGGCAGTGGGATCTAATGATCCCTCGCAAGCACTATGAGGGGCATTCGAACTACCGTCTCTTCTAAACATGGCATGTGTAACAAGCACTCCTCCAAACCTATATGCAACCAAGCATCAACTGCTTAGTCATTCATACATCATAGGAATAGGTAGGTTTTCTAAAGAATTAAGGGCCTATGTAGCCTTCCATCCTTAGCTTACGTTGTGCACCAACAATCCAAGGATGAGACTTTGCACAAACTCTCACAACTACGCTAATAGATACAAGAATCCCTAGGACTCAACTAACTTAGAGCTCTGATACCAAGTTTGTCACAGCTCAAATCCCGGGCTATGACCGGCGCATGGACCCAATAGGCAAAACCCATCGGACCCTAGCAAGCGTTTTCATGAAAACTTATTCATTAAACTGTTTGTCTCTCATTTACCTCGAAGGTTCTCAATTCATAATTTTCAAAAATAATTCATTCTCATGAGTTAAATCATGGCAACCGAGCATATAGTATTCACAAAATAATATTATCACTTGCCGACATGTGGCTACACTATTATTCAAACCAAACACAGTGTTTACAATAACTTTCACGAATTACACTTAAACAATCATACACAAATACAAAAGACATTGACTATCAGTAGAGTGACTCTGATGGGGTTACTATCATTGAGAGTCATAGTGAACCTACAGAAAGATGAATAGGAGGGAGCGCCTTTACCTAGGATCCAACTACCTTCGATCCTAAAAACTAAAACATGAAGTTGAAAAAAAAGGATGAGTATAAACTCAGTGAGTGAACATAGGAAGGGAACAAGCATCAATACGGGGAAGTTTTAGAAAACATGATGCACTTATGTTGAAAACAATGCAATTTGGTTTAATTTCTTGTAAAGCCTTTAATTCAACCCTTGATTATTTAATCCCTTAAGGTGAAGGATTTATAATTCACAATGGAGTTGAAAAGAGTGAAAACTACAACAAATATCCAATCAAGACAAGCAAAATAGAGGGTTTCTTGCTGCAGCGGAAATGCATTCTATAGCATATAGTACAATCACATTTTTTATTTTCATAACTTGTCTATAGCATATATATATATATATATGTACACCACCGTTGCCTTACTTAGCTCATGTGCACTCCCTACACGCACAAGGCAATATCATCATGTGCACTCCCTACACGCACATTTCAATATCATCACACGCACTCCCGCCCACATCATTAATGGCATGTACACTCCCACACCACACACCACAAGCACCGTCACGTGCACTCCCACACTGCATGTGAATGGTTACAGCTATTATATAGCATTATCGCTCAAAACATAACACATATATCCACATAATATAAAAACACATGGTTTCATTATATCACATATTTTACGACATAAAAACATTTCATCAAGGGCTTGTTCCCATGCACGTTTTAAAGAAAAGTTCCATAAAACAATTCAAGCGATTCAATTAAACACGTATGCATTTATCCCAAAACATTTTAATGCTAGTTCACTCACTTTATGATTGTGGGATACTAAGTCGTTATTAGTTCTGAGGCGTATCTAGCTATTTTTACTTGCCGATCATTTGTTATTTCCTCCGGCACGCAACCACAGTACACTGTCTTTACTTTTGCACTTCCTAGCAACAATCCAAATTCAATATCTTTAGTGTACATCATTTCTACTTCTCTTTTTCATTCAATCGTGAATCTTTATTCAACTAACTTACATCTTGACACATCTTTACCAAAGTTGCCTTTATCCTTTGCTTGTGTAATTCTTTAAATTATAATTATCGATAACTCATTTATGACTCTAGCACATATATTAATCTTTTCTAAGGACATTTATCAAGTTTAACCATCATTTCCACACCAATAACCTAGCATATGGCAGCAATTATAAATTTACTTTTATCAAACATTTTCTAAGTCTACATGTACTACCATTCTCATTTACATGTTGCCACCAAGCATAACATCAATATTCATTCATGCACACCAACACCCATAACCTTGTAAGCCTTTCCTAACATATCCACACATATCCACACATATCCAAACTTCCAATTAATATAATTGCCTTCCAACCATACCCATGACATCACAATAACATTACATATTGCACACAATCATTCTCACAATATTAAACTAATCATAGGCTTCAAATTGTAGCATTAAGCTTACCACTTGGTTTTAGCTTGGATTTCACTCAACAAAATTCATAATTTCCTCACACCCATGAACACCATAGCTGCTACAAAATGATTCACACATTATTCCTCCAAAGATTTAACCAACAGGGAGCTTAAAACACAAAAATTCTTACCTTATGTTTCTTGAAGCTTGAGACCCACTTGATATTTCTTCAATTACTCTTGAATCACTTACTAACCAAGCCTCCAACTTCTCTCATCTCTCTTTTCTTAGTCGATTCTCTCTATTTTTCTTTTCAAATGCAAGGTGGTAAGGTGAAAATAGCATGGGAACATGGAGGACAAGAAAAAAATATCTGCTGGAGAAGATAGGAACTGGTCATGGATAAGGAAGAAAAGAGTCAAAGCTTCCATTTAACTAATGGCAAAATTACCATTTTGCCCTCCAAGGTTTTCACCCATTTTAAATGTATCCTTTCACAATTTTTTAAATTTCAATTTTCTTCTATTATCTTCTTTTACACATGTACAACCAAAATATAAAGTTTGTACTCCAACGCAGTGTCCTCATAATATTTAAAATATTTACTTACCCGCACTAGCTTCTTCTGAAATTTGCTTGTTCTTCTTCACCCCCATTTAGATTGACATATACTCCTTCTTCATGGAAAATTTTGACATTGAATAAAATATTAATATTTTAATAATATTTTATTAATAAAATATTATTTTATTCCAAAATTTTTCACTTGTCTCCTTAGCACCCAAAATGTCTTATTATGCCTCGATTCACTTCCGAATCACTTTTTATCTAGCTAATTCTTCTGCAATAAAAATATCATTATTTTATTATTATTTCTTCACATGCAAAATATTTCCTCCACACTATTCCTTTCACCTTTCATCACTTTTAAGCACTATAATTAACCTCAATTGGCATCCGATAAGCTTTATTAGCCACCTTATTAAAGTACAGGGTATTACAAAAAATCAAGACCAAATAACTTTATAAAATAGAGTTATCACCCTTTATTCAAAAATAAATAGGGCAAAACAATATTTTCTCAGCTAAAAACTTTCCTTTTTAGGTTTCTTTTCATTTTCTACAACCTTGGCCACTTTTCCCTCATTTTTCCCTCCACTTTCAACAACCCTCTTGCTCTCTCTCACAAAAACAACCTCATTTTTGAAGATTTCAAGCTTTGTTTTAGGTTTTGAACCAACAAAGTGTTGACTCTATATGTCTTTGATGATAACAAAATATTCCTCATTCGTTAATGTCTAACTTCACTGTTTAAGTGTGCATGAGAAAGTTAATTCACTCAATAAACTTAATGTTTAAAGACAAGATCATATAATAAATAAGTTAATTAGTTAGAATGAGAAAAATGAAAAGAGTTAGTGATGATAGGGTTTTTGTCACTGATTATCAAAAAGCATTAATAAATTAAGGAATGGCTAGGCTACAAGTTGAAGTAAAATAGAAAAATCTTAATTAGTTAGCATTAGGCTTAACTGATTAAGGAGGTGTTGGACAAAGGAAAGCAAAGGTGTGCTAATTAGTTAAGGCATGGGGTTAATCGGTTAGAACACAAGACTTGAAGAACCTCCAAGCGCCAATTCAAATTTAAAGTGAAGTTGACCGTTGAAGGGAGCCAAAATGAAGAAGTGCAAATTTGAAAAATTTTTAATTGATTAGAGCTTGTGTTAATCAATTAAGGCTAAAGGAAGTGAAGCTTCAATCAGCTAAGAGAAGAGTTAACTACTTAGAGGAAGTTTACTAAAATAAAAAAGTCTAAAAACAAAGATCTCTTAATCGGTTAGAGTCTCCTGTAATCGGTTAACTCAAAGTACACAGTAGCAAGACAGTGTAAGGCAGAGAAGTTGTAATCGATTAAAGCTGCCCGTAACCAGTTAGCCAAACTCTATCTACCTATTTGAATTTAAGTACTAGAGGACAAAATAACAACTAGAATGGCATCAAAGTTGTCTCCAATGGCTAGAAACTGCCCCCAATAGAAAAATCTGACTCCCAAGTATAAGGGGAAGCTCTAACAGTCAAAGAAATGAGATTGAATGAGAAAAGGGCCATTTTGAGCAAAAAGCCAAATATTGTAACCACCGCTTGTCGATAGCTACTGGTGTCCGAGTCTCGCGGGAGAACCTGTCAAGTCTCGAACAAGCCTTAATTGAAACTTTATTTATTACTTCATATTTATGCCATCAATCTATGGAATTACTTTGAACCATAAAACTCTTTGTAATAAGAATTGAACATAAATTGTAATAAGCCATCTTATCCTTTATTCACCATAATCTTAAGAATACATTATAGTCTATAATTATCCACCTTGACATTTACATTGACACTATTTACAAATACATCATGCTATGGATGACTCAACCTTTAGCAATGGAGCGACTCAGAATAAAGCGCTATGAGATGCCTTTACCTATCCGCAGTAGACAATATGTGCCGATGAATGCACGTTAGGCCGATCACTATCTGCAAAAGGGAGATAAGGGGGTCAGCCTCACAGACTCAGTGATCATCGACTCCGTGAACAGGGCATAGATGGGAAACAAGCTTAAAGCATATCATTTGAATAATAAAACCAGATTATAAAATGATAATCTTAAAAAACCAAATCACAAGTAGGGTGGTTGTGCCTTGTAAAAATGATGCCGTAAAATCATAATGCAATACTTTCTTCGGAAAAACAATGTCGAAAACAAGCATAACAGAAATAAGTTTCAATCATCGAAGTCATCAGTTTCCATCAAAAATATAAAATAACCATATAAAAGTACACACGCTCCCAAAATGTGTGGCATGTAAAAATCAACGTGTACATCCACATAAACAAACTCATGATCACATATAAGCAGTGAAAGCTTTCATTCAAATGAGGGAGCTGCGGAAAACATTAACTCTCCACCATGCAAAAGAGTACGAGTCTAAAACTCTCAAGGCTCTCGACTAGGTAATCATAAACAATCCATTCGTGGACCCTCTTCCACGTAATAACAATCCGAGAGACCCCGCTCCACCATATTCTCATAGCCATGGCAGTCTCGACGATGTTGGCCAACATTAGAGAAATCATGTGGTCATAAACCACATATATCAATTGGTGGCCTAGCCACGTATATCATCCCATGGCCTTGCCACATATATATATATATATATATATCATAGATCGTGGCCCCAGCCACGTCTAACAGCCTGTTAGTGACCCAAAGGTTCTCTAGCTAGAGCTCACTTATGCACAAGGGTCACACTATTCCGATGTGACATTCAGCCTACTCTCGATGCTCTTGGTTTGTCAAAATCGTTTTTAAAACCAAATCGAGGTTTCCAAGTTTTTTGCTTTAAGTCATTTGGAAAACAAGGTTCAATGACCTGACAAATTGCTTTTCACATTAAAAGGCATGGTGTAAACATTTTCATAAAATTCATATTAAAACCAGCTTTCGAAAATTTTGCATTTAAACCATTTAACAAATACATTTAATTATGCTTGTCACACAAAAATACAAGGCACAAATTTGATGCAAACATTTCAAAAAGGCTTGTTTCCCGATTTCTAAAACACTTTACATATATAGCTATCTATATCTATATATATCCAAAACAATTTCGAAAGTCATGGCATCCACAATTGCCTAACATTTCTACCAGCTCATGCTTTCCATAATAACATTAAATAAGTCATAATCAAATTGTAGCATATGAAACACCATTCTATTTATATTACAGAATCTTTTTGAAATATACACCCCCTATTCACCTCACAATAGTGGGACGCTATGTCGCTATCGATTCGAGTGCATCTCTAGCTAGTTTTATTTGTCGATCGCCCGTTACCTCCTCTGATATGCCACCACAACCAACCTTCCTTACTTATACACTTCCTAGAAGCAAGATAAACTCAATATATTTAGTGAATGTCACCACAATCCCACTCATATTTGCTATTCTATATACCACATTCTTAGTTTTATGCTTTTATATCTCATTCCATTTTCTTTCTCATTCAAACATTAATCATCATTTTGATAACTCACATCATGCTAGAATCACCACTCTTTTTCACTTAACCTTTGCATATTCATATGCATTTGACATATTTTTACTAAAGGAATTCATATCTTTTACTTGCGTAATTCTTTATATTATATATACCGGCAACTTATTTACGACATTAAGTGCTCATTTCAACCTTTCCAAGCAACTTTCATCCAAATCCATCTTATATTTTCATAATATTAACCACATATATGGCAACGACAATCATTCCAATCTTACTCAATTATTTTCATGTTTACATGCATCATTATCTATTTAACTTTTGATGCTTTATTTCTCAATCCTCCATCCACATTATTCCTTTTTATTTCTTTCAAATAACATACCAAGTAAACTTAACATTTCCAACTAGCTCATGCATTTTAGATTCTTTCAACAACCATTATTCCTCATAATGTGCCTTTCAATATTCCAACCACACAACAATAGCCATTTCTCAAGATCTCTCAACTATACTTAAAGCATTATTCATTTTTACCTTTAAGGTTTCTTGATCCGCACATGCACTCCAATATTCCTCCAAAACTTTAATCATCAAGCTGCCAACATGATTCACAAATTACTTCTTCAAAAATTTTACCAACCGTAGGCCTCAAAACATACTATTATGCTTACCACTTCTCTTTCACTTTGAATTCATCATGCATCCACGGGTTTGATGGCTTGCATGTCATTAAATCCTCTCTAATCAAGCCAATCTTTGCTGCCACAAAACATTTCTTATAGTTACCAACCCATTTTCAAAGAACATACAAACTAAAACCACAATCCTTACCTTATTTCTCTTGTATCTTGAAACCAAGCTTTGCACCTTTATCAACACTCCATGGCTTCTCTCTTGAATGTTGAAGACTCTTTGGGTGATAGGATATCACAAATTTACAAGATAAAGGAAGGAAACCTCACGATTTCTCTTGAATCCTCATAACCCAAGCCTTTCCATCCTTTCTCTCTTTTTCTTTCTCTTTTTCTTCCTCTTGGGTGGAACTTCTCAAAGCTTTCCCTTCTTTCTTTCTTCTCTAAATGGTCGGCTCTCAAGTTTCACCAAGACCTATTTCACATTTCTTTTTTACCCTTGAATTTTGGTATTTATATGGCCACCAATTTAACCAATCACAATATATGCACACATTCTCTTTTTGTTTTCATTTGGCCATTTTGCCAATCAATGGTTCTTCATGCACCAATTTCCTCCCTTTTTCATTGGCCCATTATCTATCCTCACTAAAATTCTCCATCTGCCACCTTCACTCTATCATTCTTTCTTTCCTCATTGTTTATTCCATGCACCACTTTATTCCTCCAATCACATTTCATACACAAGATTCACTTGTATTTTATTTGGTCATTTATTAAACCATTCAAGACACATGCATCCATATTTTCCTTTCCTCATTTGGCCACCTAATGCACCAATCTCTTTACATGCAAATAGATTTTACATGCAAATAGATTTAGGCTTATTCTTCCTTTTACTTCTCATGGTAGGGGTCCCACATGTTCCCTACCAATTTTTTCTTTTTTACGTGCTATCATTTGCATGTAATAGTGAATTTATATGCACATCTCATTATCCCACATAATCTAACTTTCCTTGGTTAGTTAATGTCCATTTAGCTTCAAATATTGTAATTGCACATAAGTCCTCAACTTTTCCTATTTACCATTCGACCCTCCATACTTTTCATCCTTTAAAATTAGGTCCTTCAATCATTTCTTTTAATTCCAATTTCCCTCTATCTTTCTTCTTTTACACTTGTACAAATAAAATATCAATTTGACACTTCATTAAGGTGTCACCATAATATTTAAATATATTTTTACCCGCTCTTGCTTTATTTAATAAAGGCACACGAGCCCCACTTATGTCATTTTTCTTCTAAACTCTCTTGCTTCTTCTCCCCCACTTAGACTAGCCATATAGTTCTCCTTCATGACTAATTTCAACAATAGAAAAAATATTAATATATTAATATTATTTTATTAATAAAATATTACTTTATTAAAATATCTTCCACTTGTCTCCTTAGGTCCCAAAGTGTCTCACTTTGCCCTGGTTTGCTTCCAAATCGCCTTTTAACTTGCTAATTCATCCTATATAAAAATATTATTTTTTAATTATTATTTTCTCGAGTGCAAAATATTTTATTCCAAACTATTCCTTTCACTCGTCATCACTCTTTGGCACTTAAATTTACACCAGTTGACCTTTCGTCTTATTGATAAGGTCGTATTGGCTTCTATACGAGGATACGGGGTGTTACAAATATCGTTTACTGAAAACACTTGTGCTTCAGTCCTATTCTAGAAACAGTGTTTGAGCTTGCTTGTAATCTTTTCACATTTGTAAAAAATTCTAGTTATAGTTCTTTTTCTTCTTTTTCTTGGGAAATTAGAGTGTGAAATGAACTTTAAAGCTTGTTGTAAGGGATTAGAGCTTGGGTTAGAAACTCACCTTGTAAAAGCTTGGTGGATAGCGAAGTTGGGTTGAAAATCCTTGATTGGGAGATCAAGGTTGTGGATGTAGGTCAAGGGGACTGAACCAATATAAATAGTTTTCAATAAGGGGGCACAAATCCTTTCAAGTACTTTCCTTCAAAATGACTTCATGTTAATATGATTGAATGTGAATTGATGCATGTTTAGATGAATATTAAGGTGGACGTATTCATTCCCACCCAAATGAAAATGAGTTGAGCACGTTATTTGTACACGTGTATAAAATGATTGATTATGAGTTGATATGAAATGTATATGGGACACTTGAAGGGATTATTATGTGATGAACATGTTGATAAAGGTCGAGAAACCATACTCTTGAGTACATGCTATAGTTGAGGATAAACTAGATGTTATGAATGACACCCAAATCTCTAACAACACATTTGGTATAGGGAATAGCTAAGTTATTCCCCCTCCATACCCATCTATTATTTTCTCCCTTGTTTGGTTGGGCTTAATGGAAAGGAATAGCTATTCTTAAATTCATTCAAAAGTTAGGTATAACTAACCCTATCTACCCCTTTGGTCTTTGATATTCCATGTCTTATGAAATAGCTTCCAAAATCACTTAAAGTAAATTACCCCTCATAAGTTTTTAAAATTACAACCCTACCAATATAAAATCATTTTTTGTCTCTCGTTCTCCTCTCTCTCATTCTCTTCCAACTATATTGTTCTCTTCCTCTGTTTCCAAACCAGTCACCATCGCCTCTTTCTCATTCACTTTTCCAGTTACGTTGCTCTCTTCCATCGTCCTCCTTTCCAACTCTGCCTATATCCGTCCACCTTGGATCAAGTACTTGTCTGATGTAAATGAAAATGGATTAAACTCCCTATTTTTCTTAAAATTGACATTCATGAAAAATACTTCTTAAATTTTAGGTAAATGGGTCAATTAGAGGTTTTTCACCTTTATGCCTGTAACAGTCATGAAAAATACTTCTTAAATTTTAGGCAAAGCTTGGGTCCTTAAAAGACTTATTTTTGTTGCATCATTAACCCAAATTTGCTATGTTTGCTTTTTTGTTCCTATTATTTTGCATCTTTTAAAGGATTGAGAGTGAAGTTGGGCCTTGAAATTAGATTTTGGACAATTATACAAATTTTGGTTCTCTGTAACAATTCGATCACTCTTAAGTTCTAAAAGAGCATAGTGAATATAAATGTAGTAAAATATTGTCATTGGCTTTTATTAATGTTATCTTTCCTAATGTTGCAATGAAATGGTTAGATTTCAATTTTTTTACTACTTTGTAAGAAGCATGATTTGTAGATAATTTCCTCTAGTAATGTTTCTCTCCATCAAGGCTTGTGAAGGATATGGTTATATTTTTTTATTGAATTAATTTAGGTTTTAATTAATCATCATCACATCTGTGTTCTTTTATAGGGTGAATTCAGACTTACTCAGTTTTAACTCTGCGTCCACCTCCTTCCTAGTCCTTCCTTGATCATACTTTCATACCATATTATGATTAGAGGATGGAAATGAAGTGCATTTCAAGATCAGATGTGGCACCAAAATTAAAAAGCTTTTGATTGCTTACTACCATAGTCATTTTGGAATTATAACACTGTTCAATTTTTGATCGATGGTTGTATATTCTTCTGTCAAATTCAGATGTTCACGCTTGTTTGACACATAAATTCTATACAGAAAATCCTTTGTGGCAACGAATGTAGTACTTGTTGATAGTTATGTTAGTTAAATTGGTGAAATATAGTCCTTTTATATGTAAAAAAAATTTCCCAAGAATTCAAACAATTAATTATGAGATGTTATTGATATAAATAATTCTATTTGCCTCTAAATGATTTACTATTTTTGCTAGTTTTTTCATTTTTTCTTCGATTTTTCTCTAAACAATATTTTGAAAATGATCCAGAATATGTGAAGCAATTTTTTTTTTTAGAATTATGTAATATTTTATTATTTATTGCCAAGAACCAAATTGGCCTTAGACTTATTATATACATGGGAAAAATAATTAAACAAAAAACCCCTACAGAATCCTACATCCCAAGCTTGGGGATACCTAGACTAAAATATACCAAGACATGACCCTCTACCAATGTTAAGAATCTATATACTTGCACCCTACTAACTCATGTATTTGCAATCTTGATTACTCGAGTGAATAATCATTTATCTCATTCTAAAGGAAAGATGACTCCTGTAACAATAATTTTGGATCCATAAAAGAATGAATCCAACCTTAAACACATCCATATTAATACCATTGCATCTGAACACGTACAAGGATAATACCAACCATAAAAATCCAATCATATCCCATATTTTGCATGATCTTCTATCCATAAATATCCCTAGGTACATAGTAATCCATATTCAAGTCTCCAAAAGCACAAAACTTTCCTCCCATAGTTATAATGATTTTCAAAACAATATTCGATGTATTCACACCAATTTAGTTTTATCAAACCTACACAGATAGCTCCAAATCTTCAACCATCAAGAGGCTAGTTGAACACCTATAAAAGATCAATCTTTCTTAGCCCTCATTCTTTGGCTAAACCATCAACTATGCCATTCCCCTCCCTCTTAATATGAGTCACCTTCTAGCACCTTATTTCTTTATGTATGGCCTCTATTTGCAATAAGATCTACCTAAACCTCCATGGAGGCTTTAGTGGATTATTGGCCTAATTTACAACATTAAGAGAATCACTTTCCACCCATAAATTCTGTAAGTGATGATCCATTAAACCTAGAAAAATTTGGAAAGCTTCCTTTATAGCCAAAATTTTTGCAAGATTTGAGTCACTAAGGCCAATAGGCATGGAGAATTTAAACAGAATACTACCTTGTTGATCTTTTATTACACTACCTATACTAACTCGTCTCGGGTTTCCCTATGCTACACCATATTGGATTTTGCCTAATCGACTTAAGGTGATTACCAACTAACTACAAGTGTAGAGATTCTCACATGTCATGGTATTGTAATTATAGAAGGACATCTAAATATATCTAATGCTGACCTTGTTATTTTTGGCCACTTATCTTTACTCTATAAGGCAATTCGAAGTTTAATTAAATCAAACAGCTAAACGATGTCCCATCTCTTATTATTAAAACAACTTCATTTCAGAAAAGCCATATAGATCAAACAATAACATAAAAAGTAAGGATCCATACCTTTGAATTCTCCCCAGTGTGCATGATGAAATCAAAGTAAGGCATGAGCATCTTAGATTTTCATGAACCACCCAACTAATATCCATTTAGAACACCACATCCCCCACACCTTTTAGACTTCATCACATGAAAAAAGCAAATGTTGAACCATCCCTATTTTTTGGTTGTAAAGTACACAATTAGCTTGATTTTTTTCCAACATTATCCTCTTCATTAATTTGTAATTTACTGCAATTTACTCCCACAACAACTGCCAAACAAAAATTTTCACTCTATACGGAGACTACCCCAACCAGACTCTTTTCACAAATCTCTATTATCCAACTATTAGCTATGAGAGATATTACAAAAAGATTTAGTTGAATACTTGCCAATTGGAGATGCTTTCAAAACCAAACCGTCCTTAAAGCCTTTCCCAAGAGTGAATTCACGTAAAAAACTCCATAATTTAGACCACTGATCTAGTTCCCAACCAAATACTTGTCTTCTCATCTCAATTTTCCATTACAACCACTGATCAGTTCATACACCATATTCACACCATATCCATAGCGGAAGGCTTTAACTGACTCAACAAAGTGGCCAAAATGGAGAACTTACCAAATGCAAAAATTGGTCTGTCATTGGGCAACCTTTACCACACAACTCTGTGGCCTATTTATCTACACATGGTATACAAATAAATGAGTACTACAATACTCAGTGAGTGGTGCAAATAAACAAAATCATATATATATATATATATATATATAATACATATATAAAATATATGCACTTTCCGTGCAACTTGATGTTTGAACTAACATCTCTAAATACAGGACATATCATTATCCCTAAATCTTCAATATGAGGGCGTATCATCATCCTCAATGTCTCCAAAGCTTATCAGACATATCATTAGGCTTATCCTCGAAGCCGATCAAAGTTATTCAAATCATTCTCCATGACACATTCTAGTCGTCAAAGGATCACATCAGAGTCATATCACATTTATTGAAGCTTCTCCATGGTTATCTCACATCATGCACAATTCAAATCAAAGAGTGGTCCTCCCTTAGACATAGTTAGATCATGCATGATGGCCACCCAACGAAGAATCAAATTACGCTCAAGGCAAAGCCATTGGTGGAGAAACAAATCACAGGCACGTCGAAGCAACAGGCAGAGAACAAATCACACAAAGCATCGAAATAGCTGACTGAGAAACAAATCATCGACCGGAGAAATCTTCAAACATCGGCATCACCCTTAGTAATCATGACGGATGGCATCAAAGCACTACATGCAGGAATCACACAAATAGTCACAAAGGGACAAAAATCTACTTAACCACAAATCAGATCAATGTTCAAAATTATTTCTTCAGACGAAAACACAAATCCACAAATAAGGCCACATGCCTTTATCATTCACAATTTCTTTATCAAACCTCAATTCACATTTATCGAGCTTCAATCGTTTTAAGCTTGATTAGGTTCTAAATGCCTCTAAGTCTGTAAGGCATCATTCAATCAAATCATCTCACATATCATTCACCTAGGGTAATCTACTCTTAGAGGTTTATCATAGCCTCTAGACATCTTAGTCTAGGCACACACACAACATAGAACACCATGTGGCTCACATCATAGCACATAATAGCACACAATTCACATATATACATATAAACATATATTGTTCTCTAGCCTAGGTTCATTCATCTAGTCATACATATTTCATTCTAATACTAATGCAGCGCATCTTTCATGCCTTATGCATTACATGCATATTAAACTAAACCCACTCACAGTGACAATAGGAGGCACTCCCATCCAAGCTCTGATCCTTAACCTCCAAACATTGTCTATCTTGCCAATGAGTTAATCTAACTCCATTTCCCCTTTCAAATACATCAGAACATCAAAAGATTAATTATTCTTGGCTTTCGAAAAATGCCATCTTTTCACACAATTAAATAAATCTTAGCAATCCAATTGTTTAAGCTCAAATCCTTCATTAATGAGCTAAACCCATACCTTAGAAGTCGGATTGCAAGAGTCTTAGCTCCCACTTCTCCAATCCAAGCCAAAGAGGAAAATCACAAAATTTGGAGAAAATCAAATTTCTTGGCATTTAGTCTATTAAATTGAAAAATAATCAATAAAAACGTTCAATCTTACCTCCATAATGCTTTCTCAAGCTCCAAATAGCCTTAAATCACTTCAAAAATCCGTTTGGGGCCTTAAGGTTTCTAGTTTCTAGGGAGAGAAAGAGTCGAGAAAAAAGGTTCAGCGAAAATGGCTTGAACCCCTTTTTATTTTTACCTTTCCTCTTTGATATATCAATACATTTTGGCAATGCATTGATACATCTAACCTAATTTCGAATGAATATATCGATACATTGGGGAAATGTATTGATATATTTTAGGTAGAATGCTCCCTGCCCAACATGTATCGATACACATTTGAAATGTATCGATACTTTTCCCCTTAGGTGTTCTTTACTTGAAATGTATCGATACATTTGGACAATGAATCAATACATGTTCATATTTGGCCAAATCTATTGATACATTCTCAAATGTATTGATAAAATATTCTTCCTGAGGCCTTTGTTGTTCATCTTGCCATGAATGTATCATTACATTGGGGTATGTATCGATACTTTCACCCTTGTAGGTAGTTATAAGCTTCCTAAAAACAAAAAAAACTCCAAAAGTCCAAGTTTAACACTCCAATATTATTCTCGGTTGATATTACACGTCAAATCATCCATTTAAATTAATCCCATACACAAACTCATAAACATAGCTTCAATTCTTATTAAAAACCTCAAATTATGGGATTTATCACATATTTCCTCAAAATTTTGCCTAAGGGTCAATATGTACACTCTTAAACACTAGGCATTCATATCCTATCATCAAAGTCCTCAACACTCCATATATTTCATGAATCATTCTTAGTTTACATCAAAAATTAGGGGTCTAATATTGCATCACTAATAACTTCCCTAATGACATTCCTTAAACGATTAGCAAGTAATTTAGCAACAATCTTGTAAACACAACCAATGAGACTAATAGGTCTATATTGACTTATCATTTGTGGGTTTTTCTTTTAGGAATCATTGTGATGAAGCTTTCATTAACCCCATGTCTAAGATGCCTAGTATGATAGAACATTGAGACAAATTACATAACTACTTCTTTTACTACTGCCCACTAACTTTTCAGGAAATGAAAATTAAAACCTTCTAGACCCGAAGCTCTATTTCCATCAAACTCTTGAATAACTCTATAGACCACTTCTTGCGAAAACGATATTTCTAAATCCTTCTTAGATTGTCTTGATAATTCATTTACTCCACATTTTAGGTTTTCCAACTTTAATGGGAGCCTAGCAGTAAACAATTTGCTAAAATGTTTAGCAATCTCCTTTTCAATTAATCCTGGTTCTTCAATTTGCACATTATTCACCAAAATACTACTCACACAATTAGCTCTTTTTCTTGATGAAGCCATAGCATGAAAATATTTCGTGTTCTTGTCTCCTTCAACAACCCATTTAACACAGGACAACTGCTTCCACTTACACTCTTCATCTCTATAAAGGGTCCACAACTCCATACACTTTCTAAGCACATCTTCCCTAGCCTTATTGTCATTTCCATCCTGCTGCCATTGAACTTCTAATTCTTGAATTTCAACTTCAAGTTGTTCAATCTTATGTGGAATATCACCATACTGTCTCTTATTGACTAAAAATAACCATCTATGCACAAAATTCAATTGACATTTAAGATAATAATTCGATTCAATTATAGTCAAAAATAATTTTGTCCATTTGGCAAAATATTCAAGTAAATTATAATTATTTTTGTATTTAGGATAAATATGTGATAAAATATAATTATGGATAATTTTTGCTTTTGGGATAAATATGTATTTAAATTATAATAACGATAATTTTGTTCTTTATGAAAATAAATGCAAATATAATAAAAGGTATTTTTGTCTTTTATCACATATTCCTTTCTTATTCCAAGGTTTTTTTTTAACTAACCAAACATTGCAATAAATCATAATAGCAATTCCTACCCTATTCCATTCATTGTACAAAACTACATCATATCTATTCTATTATATGCCTACAGAATAGATATTCTATTCCATTCCAGTCTATTTCACGATCTGAATGTGTTGCAAGGGTTATTGTCACGACCCAAATTCTGGGCCATGATCGGTGCATGGGTCTAATGGACGTAGTCCACTAAGCCCAAGCAAGCCTATTAATCTGACGAGTTCATCATTCCATCATAAACTGCTAAGTCACATTTCATAACTTAGGATCAAAATAATATTAAACATTGCCACCTTATACTGGCATACCAAAGAAGTGTATATACATTGTCTAGAACATGTATCTTAATAATTTACATTAGGTTTGTCTATACACCACAAAAGAATACTCGACTTCCAGCAAAGAGACTCGGACGAATGTACAGCTACTGAACGCCGAGACACATACCAAAAGAAGGATACAAGTCTACAAGGACACCTCGTCCTAGTTACCGGCTGCCTCATGATCTGAAAACATGAAGTTCAAAACGGCGAGTATAAACCCAGTGAGTGAACAAGAAAGGGAACATGCATACCATAAGGAATGTTTAACGAAATCATGATGCATTCTTTTTCAAAACAATGCAATTTGTTTTTGTTCTTATTAAACCCCTCATGTAAACTCCACATGAGTAAATCACTTTATGAAAGGGTCCATGTTCAACAAAAGATTTGGAGAGTGAAAACTTTAATAGCATTCATACGAATCAGGTTAAAGCGAGAATGCCTTTCCGCTGTAGTGACACTTGATTTAAATTATCAATTAACAGAGGGTTTCTTGATTGGCCAAGGGTTTCTCACCAGACCTCCTCATATTAAGCTTAATTCATTTATTCCTTAATGTTGGAAATCCATGCTCAAATATGGTAGCAAAGAAGTGGAAAATAGGGCAACAATTAATCAAAATGTGACACAAAACAGAAAGTTTTTCGCTGCAACGATAATGAATCTCACAGCAATGAAACTTCTGCCCCAAGATAGAAACTTTCTCGCTGTAGCAAGAAGCTACAGTATTTTCTCGCTGCAGCGACAATGTGTTCTCGCTATAGCGAGTTTTTGACCAGCCACCCTCCAAAAACCTGAGAGTTTTTCGCTACAGCAAGAATGAATCTTGTTACAACGAGAATCAGAACATCAAGAAAAAGGTCTCCTTTTCCCTTAAATCAAAGCCATTCTATTAAAATAACAAAAGCAACATGTAACACACAAACTGCCAAATTTCAACAATACAAATGCTCACATTTTTGCATTACAACCATATACCATATATGTATATATATATATATATATATATCAATCATCATGTACACCCTCCCATCATCATCATCTCATATGCAACGGCTTATGCACACTCCCACTCACACATAGTCGGGTCAGCAACGGCTTTTATGCACTCCCACTTGCACATAGTCGGGTCAGCAACGACTTATGTGCATTCCTACTTGCACATAGCTGGGTCAATATCATTACACAACATTATTCGTATATATATATATCAACATAGTGTAGTAGTTCAACCATCCATAACAGCCACATGTCACAACATAAAATAAATTTATCAAAGGCTTGTTCCCAAAGTACTCATTTTTAAAGAAAGCTAAATAAAATCATTCAAGTATATAGTGCAAATAAGTTTACATTCCCAAACAGTTTTTGAAATGCAAGTCCACTCACCGGTGTTTAATGAGCCTTTAACCGACTTTAACTTCCTTAATGGTCCAATTAGCACGGTGTGGCTTCGTTGGAACCTTAATAACTTTAAAACTTTGAAATTCTTTCCAACGATTCTTCAAACTACTGTAAAGCTTCCTCTTTCTCTCTCTAAAACACCTAACTAGTAAGAGAGAATATGGAAACAAGACTTTTCATAGGTTTTAAAGTGAGAGAATGGAAGAGCACAAGGGTTTATGGAAAGGGTGCACCAAAAGCATGAAATTTGGAGCTATTTGAGGAAGGTTGTGGAGCTTTCTTATCAAGCTTTCATGGAGGTTAAGAAGCAACGTGAAAGAGAAGAAGAAGAAGAAGAAGAAAAGCCGCTGGAGATTGTAGAAGCTGCTAGAAGAAAGGGATATTTATAGCTTATGCTTATCCACTCCACTTAAATTACCAAAATGCCCCTCCACAAATTAGCTTATTCTTCTCCAATCTTTTATGCAATCTTTTTGCTCTTTTGACACTAGGACAAGGTCCATAATGGCCTAGAAATGTTCAGGTTCACGAAAACTTAAAAATTTTAACCCGAGGTGAAAAATGACCATTTTACCCCTATTGTGAAAGCTATTGAAACTTCTAGTTTTCTTTGTGTTTTCATCATTACACATCATTTATGAGGTCTTATGCCTATTTAAACCTTAAAATATAATAAAAATTTCTTTTGGGAGCTTATTAGATGAAATGATGAAACTACCCCTAGCCCGTGTTATGGCTTCTATGCCTAGTTACAAGCCTATAGAGGTTGAGGTCTCACATTCTCCCCCACTTAAAGAAATTCGATCTCTGAATTTAAATTCAACTATAAGGTAGCGTACCTCTAAGCATCAAAGAGGTGTGGATATTTGGCTCGCATCTCCTCCTCGGCTTCCCACGTTACCTCTTCACTAGTGTGGTTTCGCCACAATACTTTCACTAAGGCTACATCCTTTGAACGAAGCTTTTTAACTTGCCTATCAAGGATAGCAATTGGTTGCTTCTCATAGGTTAAATCATCTTGCAACTGGATGGTTTCATACCGTATTACATGAGATGGATCGGGGTTATATTTTCTAATCATTGATACATGGAATACGGGGTGAATGTTCGAGAGGTCTAGTGGTAGCGCCAAATGATAAGCCACCGCTCCAACCCTTTCTAAGATCTCGAAAGGCTTATATATTGAGGACTTAATTTCCCTGTCTTGTCGAACCTCATTACCCTTTTAGTTTGTGAAACCTTCAAGAATACATGATCTCCCATATGAAATTCCAAGTATCTCCTTCTATTATCATCATATGACTTCTGTCTACTTTGTACTGACAACATCTTTTGCCAAATCATATGTATCTTCTCGGTGGCGTCCTTGTAAAACCTAACCCTATAAACACATGTCATGACATACATGCACTGAGTAGCATGTTATTATGCTAGGCAAGCACCTAAGAAAAGACGAAACCCGGTATCATACTTAACGATACACTTGAGTTGATTTAACCTTGAACTAGTTCAAATAGAAATTGTAAGATGAAATTTAATATTTTATAGTCCAGGAATGAATAAAAATGATTGTTTGGAGTTCGAGGGTTCATTAAGGGTAAAATTAAAAATTTTGATGTTCAGGGGTAAAATCGTCATTTTACCACCTAAGATAATAATTTGATAATGGAGTGAAATTTTTGACCAAGATTAACTATTTGGAGTATAATTTAATTATAGAAAGTGAAAAAGTTTAATTCTGGTGATTTTTGGAGTGTAGGGGCAAAATGGTAATTTTACCACCCGTGGACAAAATTTGAGATTTTGAGAGAATTTAGATCAAATTTGATAAATTGGAGAATGGTATGAGTATAAGGGATGAAAAATACATCTATGGGCAATTTTTCAATTTTTTAGGCAAAAATGTAATTTTTCACTTTTACGGGGGTAAAAGTGTAAATTTCAAAAATTACTCCACCGGGACTTTGGATAAGTCTGAGAATTTTATCTAAGCTATGGATATGTGTGACAAGTGTATGGTGAAAATTTGGAAACAAATGGAAGAAATTTTAAAAATGGGCCAATGGGAAAGTGACACGTGGCATTTTTTTTAATGATATAATATTATTTTAATGAAAAGTCAGCCCATTGAAACCCCATTTTAAGTGCTGGCCGGCCATAGGGGAGAACAAGAGAGAAAATAGAGAGGAAAGGAAGAAAAAAAGAAAAACTAAAGAGAAACAAGAAAATTCAAAGGGGAATTCGCATTTTTCGCCCGTTTACGCATCTAACGGTAAGATTTTTCGACTTTAGCTTGATTTCTACCTTTCTTATGCCTTTATTTCCATTTAGCATGCTTGAGGAGAGAGATTTAAAAGTGACATCAAGGGCTGGATGAAATTCTAGGGGAGAGATTTTGAAATTTTTAGGTTTTGATTTTTAGTTAAATTGGTAGTTTTAGTTAGTTAAATGTGTTTAGAAATTAAATTGGGCAAGAAAGCATTAAATTTTCACAATACCCACCCTTGGCTGAATCAGCAATGAGGTACAATGATGATGATCTGATTTTTATTCTAAGAGAAATGAAGAGAAAATGATGAAAAATTGTTAAATGTGATAGAAAAACAAAGTAGAAAATTTACCGAGTTAATGTCCCATTTTTGGCTTAATTTTCCAAGGAGGAAAGTGAACTGATTTTGGTGATTTTAGAAGGTTATTGGCTGATATTTAATGGTTACAAATGTTGGAGAGAGAATGGGACGATTTAGAGCTAAAATGGAGGGCATTAGTAATTTATCGGGTAAAATGCCAAAAATAGGTTAATACCGCGTTTAAGCCATTTTTGGCTATTGCATTTCATACCATGCATTAGTATAGGATTTAAGTCAAATATATAGTGATTTAGCATTAATGTGATGAATTGAGTAAATTTTTGAAATGTGTCTAGGAGGAGAGCCTTCTGGTAAAGGCAAGGAAATCGTACCCGACGAGTAGTTATCGGGGTACCTAAAAAGCAATTAGTTTATACAAACGGTGAGTAAACTTATTATTATTGTAAATTATCTAGAGTTTATTTTTAAATACTCTTTATCTATTTTATGAAATGAAAACGAGATTAAAACGGGATTTTTGATGTTTTACAAATAAATGTGACAAATAAAGATATATTGGGTT
>NC_030852.1:19815055-19852095 GCF_000208745.1 Theobroma cacao
AGTAGGTTTCTAGCACCAACACTGGGTGTATTTTGGGCCACTTGTCATTGTAACCATTATTGTACATTATAACTTTGTAAATTTTTGTATGTGTGAATTTATTTTACTTACACGTTACAAAAGATTTCTTACACGTGTTTCTATAAATATTGTTTTATATAAAAAAATGCTATATTTTAATCAATATTTTGAATAGTGATATTTATCTATAAATCCTTTTAAAATATTTTTGTCTTTTGATTTACTTGAGCAAGAAACTACTGGAAATTGTTTAAAATGGAATGTTTAAAAACGATTGCTCACAGAAAAGGCAAGAAATTGATATGTAAGCGTTGCGGGGTTCTGATTGGCATTTTGGGTAATGAGTGTCAATTGGGACGTCACGGCGGTTGTCATGGGCCCGAGGGAGGTTTCGGATAGTGACAATCCTGCACCAACTCAGGCCGCAAAAGTTTCCTTTCTCCCACCTCTAGCCATCTAATAGGTGACCTGCACCTCCGTCCATATAATGCCTCAAATGGTGCCATTTGGATGCTAGCTTAGAAACTATTGTTGTAGGCAAATTCCACTAAGGGCAGATATTGATCCCACCTGACCCCAAGGTCTATCACACAGGCCCTTAACATATCTTCCAATGTTTGTATCGTCCATTCAGACTATCCATCAGTCTGAGGGTGGAAAGCTGTGCTGAAGTCCAACTTAGTGCCTAACGCTTCCTGCAACTTTCCTGAGAACCTATTGGTGAACTGAGCTCCTCTGTCAGATACTATAGAAATGGGGATACCATGCAGTCGTACTATCTCATCCACATAAACTCGAGCATACTGGGCAGCCCCGTAAGTAGTCTTAACCGAAAGAAAATGGGTTGACTTCGTTAACCGATCTACTATGATCCAAATCGAGTCATAGACCCCACTAGTTCGAGGCAAACCCATTACAAAGTCCATGGCAATATGCTCCCACTTTCACTCGGGTACTGGTAATGGCTGTAGTAGCCTCGCAAGCCTTAAATGCTCAGCCTTAACTTGCTGATGAACTAGGCATTTGGAGACAAACTCAGCTGCATCTCTTTTAAGTCCTTCCCACCAATATACCTATTTCAAATCTTGATACATCTTTGTAGCCCCTAGATGTACCACATAAGCTGTCACGTGCACTTCCTCCAATATTTCTCTCCTCAGTCTATCCCTGTCCGGCACATAAAGTCTAGTTCCATACCTCAACACTCCATCTGTGCCTTTGGTAAACGTCTTCCCTTTCCTTCCTTGAGGGTCCTCTAAGGCCTTAGCTACGAAATCATCTTTACTTTGTGCTTCCTTAATCCGGTCTATTAAGATAGGCGTCACTCTAAAATGTGCTAGCAATGCATTTGCCTCCGAAACTTCCAAATGCACACTCATGTCTCCCAAGCTATGAATCTCCCTAATCAAGGACCTCCTATTTGTGGAGATATGTGCCAGACTTCCCATCGATTTTTGACTAAAGGCATCCACCACTACATTTGCCTTACCGGGATGGTAGAGAATAGTCCAATCATAATCCTTTAGCAACTCCATCCACCTATGTTGCCATAAATTAAGATCCTTCTGTTGAAATATATACTTCAAGCTTTTGTGGTCCATATATATCTCACAAGTCTCACCATACAAATAATGTCTCCAAATCTTTAAGGCAAGCACAATTGCTGCCATCTCCAAATCGTGTGCAGGGTAATTCTGCTCATGCCTTTTAAGTTTCCTTGATGCATACACAATCACCTTCCCCTTCTGCATTAATACACACCCTAAACCAACTCGCGATGCATCACAGAATACCGTATAACCCCCTATGCCTTGTGGTAGGCTTAATACTAGAGCTATGGTGAGACATGCCTTAAGCTTCTCAAAGCTATCCTCACAAGCATCAGGCCACTCAAATTTTGTATCCTTATGCGTCAGCTTAGTCAGAGGGGCGACTATTTTTGTGAAGTCCTTCACAAATCGATGATAATAGCCAGCCAAACCCAAAAAGATTTTAATCTCCATAATTGATGTTGGCCTTGGCCACTTTTCCACTACTTCAACTTTCTTTGAATCAACTTGTACCCCATCCTTAGATACCACATGTCCCAAGAATGCAACACATTCAAACCAAAACTCACACTTGGAGAACTTGGCATACAATCGATGTACTTTCAAAATTTAGAGCACTATCTTAAGATGCTGCTCATGCTCCTCCCTACTCCTCGAGTCGATCAAGATATCATCAATAAACACTACCACGGACTTGTCCAAATAAGGCTTGAACACTCGGTGCATCAAATCCATAAAAGCCTCAAGAGCATTTGTGAGCCCGAATGGCATCACCAAGAACTCATAGTGCCCATACCTTGTTCGAAATGCGGTCTTTGGTACATCTTCATTTCAGATCCTCAACTGATGGTACCCAGATCGCAAATCTATCTTAGAGAAACATTGTGCTCCTTGTAGTTGATCAAATAAATCATCTATCCTTGGATGAGGATACTTATTCTTCACTGTCACTTTATTAAGCTATCGGTAGTTAATGCACAGCCTAAGTGACCTGTCTTTCTTCTTCACAAATAGCACCAGTGCTCCCCATGGGGATACGCTAGGACGGATGAAGCCTTTATCCAATAAATCTTTTAATTGATCCTTAAGCTCTTTAAGCTCCGCAGGTGCCATTCTATATGGGGGTATGGATATAAGTCTAGTGTTGAGAATCAAATCTATGCAAAATTCAATCTCCCGCTCGGGAGGCAATCTTGGTAGCTCCTTGGGAAATACATCCACGAACTCTTTCACCACCGACACTTGACTTACATCTCCAACCTTTGCTTGAGTATTCCTTACCACAACCAAGTAACCTATACAACCTTGTCGTAATAATCTTCTAGCAGATATGACCAATATTAAATTAGTTGGAGCATTACTCTTATCCCCCTGAATACTAAATGATGGTTCACCGAGGAAATCAAATCTAACCAATTTATGATAGCAGTCCACACTAGCATGGTAGGGTGATAGCCAATCCATCCCCAAGATCACATCAAAGTCTAAGGTGTCTAACACCACTAGATTTACCGAAGTGTCTTTGTCCTTGACTCGCACTACACAGGACTTATATTCCCATTCGGCCACAAATACCTCCTTTAAAGAAGTAGACACCACTAATTGTTCCTCTCTCCTAACACAATCTCTACCTAATCGAGATGTAAAACATGGAGAGATAAAAGAGTGGGTAGCACCAAGATCAAATAGTACCTGGGCATTCATATTACAAATTGAAAGAATACTTGAGACCACGACATTGGATGTTTGGGCCTCCTGCTGTGTTAAAGCAAACACCCTTGCTTGGCCCCTACCAGCAAAACTTTGACATCCGGATCAAGATGGCCTGCCCTGAAAGGAAGTACCAGCACCTCTACCTTTGGATCCACTAGCTTCCCTATCAAATGAGGCGGCGACTGAAAGAGCAGACAAAGCTGGCTGGGTGGAACCACGAGCAGAATTTTCTGATTGATGAGCCATCGGATAATTCCTCCTAATGTGCTCAAGTTGACCACACCTGAAACAAACTCCCGTAGCATGAAGGCATTTTTCTCTATGCCGTCCCCCACATGTATGGCAAGGACAGATAAATTGACTTCCCTGCCTCGAATCTTGCTGCCTTCCAGCACTGAAGGTTCTTTGTCCCGTCGCAATACTAGCATTAGGCGAGTCACTCCCTTGTTGGAATAATCATGAATCCCTCTATGGACCCTGACGACTAGAAGATGAAACACCACTACTAAAATCTCTACGGCCTTGATAACCCTCTGTCCTGGCCCTTTTTTCTTTATTCCTCACAACCCTACTCTTACTGGTCCTTAGCTCGATACGTTGAGCACAATCCACTATTGTAGAATAGGTTGTGAAATCTCGAGATGCCACAGCCCTAAATAATAACTCCATTAACCCATCCACAAACCTCGGAATCTTCATCTCCTCAGTAAAAATGAGATAGGGAGCATACCGAGCTAACTGCGTGAATTTGATGTCGTATTCGGACACCGTCAAACTCGAGGTCTGTACCAAAGTTTCAAACTCCCTAGCTCGTGCATTATGCATACTGAGTGGTCAAAATCGATCTAAAAAGGCTGCACTGAACTCACTCCAAGTCAATGGTGCTACATCCGTTGGTCTGCCTTTACATAGAAAATTATACCACTATTGCACCACGTCCTCTAGTCGGAAGGTGGTTAACTCGACTGATCGAGCACTGGAACATCCCAAGGCTTTACAAATCTTCTTCATCTTATCTAAGAAAGCCTGGGGTTTCTCCGATGCATCAGACCCTGAAAATGACGGAGGCTTAAGCTTGAGAAAATCAGAATGAGAAATATCTAGATGTCCCTTTCCAACCTCATGATGTTGGCGATCGGCCTGGCCTTGGGAGTTAGGGGATTCTTGTATTGTAGGTCTCCCCTCTACTACCCTCTGTATATCCTCCATACGGGTCGCCATCATCTCTACAACCCAGTTGACTCCCTATAGGCCTACCGCCAAATCCTCAATGGTAATACCCCCGGTTGGTTGTCTATCTATACCACCCGAAGACTATCTTTCTTCTCACTACTCACAGGCATATCCATCCTCACTGGCCTAGTGGCCTTGCCACGTCTACCTCGCCCCCTAAGGGTAGATGCCCATGGCCTATTTGTCAACTCATCAAGAGCATCTTGCTCCCCTATCCGTCTTGAGGCGGCTCATGTCTTAGGAGGTATTCTTACCTAGACAAGAGTGAACACATATTATTAAACACATTTTATAATCATACTTAAGGTAAAAGGTGGTTTCTAAGATAGGGAATCTATGCGGTCCCTTGGTCGTAAAATGTGCCGCAGTTCACACTTCATAACCGAAGTTCCCACATAAAGACCCGACTTTCCGTTGGATCAACAAAAGGAATCCTAGGACCTAGACAAACCTAGGGCTCTAATACCAACATTGTCATTACCAAAATTTCGAGCCATGACCGGTGCATGGGCCCAATGGATGTAGTCCACTAAGCCTAAGCAAGCCTATTAATCTAATGAGTTCATCATTCCATCATAAACTGCTAAGTCACATTTCATAACTTAGGATCAAAATAATATTAAACATATCCACCTCATAATGGCATACCAAAGAAGTGTATATACATTGTCTACAACATGTATCTTAATAATTTACATTAGGTTTGTCTATACACCCCAAAAGAATACTCGACTTCTAGCGAAAAGACTCGGACGAATGTATAGCTACTGAATACCGAGACACCTACCAAAAGATGGATACAAGTCTACGAGGACACCTCGTCCTAGTTACCGGCTGCCTCATGATCTAAAAACATGAAGTTGGAAACGGTGAGTATAAACCCAATGAGTGAACAAGAAAGGGAACAAGCATACCATAAGGAATGTTTAACGAAATCATGATGCATTCTTTTTCAAAACAATACAATTTGTTTTTGTTCTTATTAAAACCCCTCATGTAAACCCCACATGAGTAAATCACTTTATGAAAGGGTCCATGTTCAACAAAAGATTTGAAGAGTGAAAACTTTAATAGCATTCATGTGAATCAGGTCAAAGTGAGAATGCCTTTCCGTTGTAACGACACTTGATTTAAATTATCAATTAACTGAGGGTTTCTTGACTGGTTGGGGATTTCTCACCAAACCTCCTCATATGAAGCTTAATTCATTTATTCCTTAATGTTGGAAATCCATGCTCAAATATGGTAGCAAAGAAGTGGAAAATAGGGCAACAATTGATCAAAATGTGAGATAAAATAGAAAAATTTTCACTATAGCGAGAATAAATCTCGCTGCAGCGAAATTTCTACCGCAAGACAAAAACTTTCTCACTGCAGCAAGAATGCTATAGTATTTTTTTTTGGCTAGCCACCTTCCAAAAACTTGAGACTTTTTCGCTGCAACGAGAATCAGAACATCAAGAAAAAGGTTTCCTTTTCCCTTAAATCAAAGCCATCCTGTTAAAATAACAAAAGCAACATGTAACACATACAAACTCCCAAATTTCAATAATTCAAATGCTCACATTTTTGCATTACAACCATATACCATATATGTATATATATATATATCAATCATCATGTACACCCTCCCATCATCATCATCTCATATGCAACGGCTTATGCGCACTCCCACACGCACATAGCCAGGTCAGCAATAACTTATGTGCACTCCCACTCACACAAAGCCAGGTCAGCAACGGCTTATGCGCCCTCCTACTCGCACATAGCCGGGTCAATATCATTACACAACATTATTCGTATATATATATCAACATAGTGTAGTAGTTCAACCATCCATAACAGCCGCATGTCACAACATAAAATCAATTTATCAAAGGCTTGTTCCCAAAGCACTGTTTTTAAAGAAAGTTAAATAAGATCATTCAAGTATATAGTGCAAATAAGTTTACATTCCCAAATAGTTTTTGAAATGCAAGTCCACTCACCGGTGTTTATTGAGCTTTTAACCGACTCTAACTTCCTTAATGGTCCAATTGGCACGGTGTGGCTTCGTTGGAACCTTAATAGCTTTAAAACTTTGAAATTCTTTCCAACGATTCTCCAAACTATTGTAAAGCTTCCTCTTTCTCTCTCTAAAACACCTAACTAGTGAGAGAGAGTATGGAAACAAGATTTTTTATGGGTTTTAAAGTGAGAATGGAATAGCACAAGGGTTTATGGAACTGGTGCACCAAAAACATGAAATTTGGAGCTATTTGAGGAAGGTTGTGGAGCTTTCTTATCAAGCTTTCATGGAGGTTGGGAAGCAACATGAAAGAAAAAAAGAAAAAGAAGAAAAGCTATTGGAGATTGTAGAAGCTACTGGAAGAAAGGGATATTTATAGCCCAAGCTTATCCACTCCACTTAAATTACCAAAATGCCCCTCCACAAATTAGCTTATTCTCTTCCAATCTTCTATGCAATCTTTTGACTCTTTTGACACTAGGACAAGGTCCATAATGGTCTAGAAATGTTCGGGTTTACGAAAACTTAAAAATTCTAACCCGAGGTGAAAAATAACCATTTTACCCCTATTGTGAAAATTATTTAAACTTCTAGTTTTCTTCGTATTTTCATCATTACACATCATTTATGCGGTCTTACGCCTATTTAGACCTTAAAATATAATAAAAATTTCTTTTGGGAGCTTATTAGAGGACATGATGAAACTACCCCTAGCCCGTATTATGGCGTCTATGACTAGTTACAAGCCTATAGAGGTTGAGGTCTTACAGTTATGATGTATATTGATATGACCATTAAATGTTGCCAACAATGCCACTAAGCTATTGCCAATGAGTGAGGCAGAAATACCAACATCATATAGTCAAAGTGGGCGAATGTACCACAATGTTATTGTCAATGAGTGGGGTAGAACTACCACCATCATATTGCCAATGAGTGGGGTGGAAATACCATCATCATATTGCTAAAGAGTAGGGTGGAAATACCACCATCAAATACTCTAAGTGGATTGGATTTACCACTACATTATTGCCATTGATTGGGGTGAAAATACCATGAGCTCTATGTTGATATTATAGATAAATGTATGACATTGTTGGGGAATTATTTATTGAATTCTATGGATAGATGTTACACCTTTAATGTTAGCATGATAATTATGAGGTTATGTAGTCATAAAGACAAGAAATAGGTTTATTGTTGAGTATTAATGATGAATAGTGATGATGTTACTAGATAGAAGTGATATAGGGCAAGTATTAGCTAAAAAGTGGCCAAAATCTAGGATTTTAGAAATGAAGTATCGATACTTGAGCCCGAAATCTAGGATTTTAGAAATGAAGTATTGATACTTGAAGAACAAGTATCAATATTTGGAAGACAAAATGCCCCAAGAAGCATTCTATGTAGAAAGTATTGATACCTTGCCAAAAAGTATCAATACCTATATTCCATATAACATTTTGGAGTAAAACTATCAATACCTCACAAAGAAGTATTGATATCTCAAGTACATAATAGTATTTTCACTCCTTTTTCACAAGGTTTTCAATGTTTTTCTACTTACAATTAAATCTAAATGTTTATATAACTTTAGATTTGATTAAAAATCTAATGAAAAGGCTTTGAACAACATTATTTCCAAAAATTTAAAGGAAAGATATGAAATTCATTATTTCCATGATTATGCAAATGATGATTTATGTAAAATCTCTTCCCCTATATATTGTCCCTTTTACGTATACACTCATGGAATTTTTCTAACTCACCTATTTTTTTTCCCTTGTTTTTGCACATTAGTAATTAGCTTGCTACCCTTGTCACAAATACGAGCTCTTGAAATTTCTTTGATAGGTGTTTTAGTCGCCCACTTGAAGCCTAAAGGGTCCAGTCAAGTTCAGCTAATGAGTCAATCTCTATGTTATGTTTTAAATGTTGTTGGATATGTTTCATGGTTTTGTAGTGATAACTTTATTATATAAAGTTATTTTGATACATTTTGGGGACCTAAGTAGCTAGATCTATGAGATTTTATGTTCGAATTTTACCCTTTTAGGTGTTTTTCTAGTTTAAGTTAGATTACATGTTGAGTAGTTAATTTAAGTTATTTTAGTTCAATTTTACTTTATACTTCTTTAATTTTCTTCAAAAAGAGTTATTGTTGATTTCTCTCATGGTTTTTAGTAGGATATTTGATGAGAATAGCACAAGTATGGTGAAAACTTCATTCATACATGCTATAGTAATTCAAAGATAACTTGTGCTCCAAAAGTTCAATTGGTTTGATTCCTAATCCATTGGAAAGCTAAGATAACAGGCTACAACTTCCATGTTTACCACTTTACCTAGATTAGATCAAATAAAGGTGAAAATCACATCGGAAGATGATGGATGGATGCAGTTTTGCACAAGGCAGCATGGTGACTAGAGGCCACGGCCTTGAGATACTCATGGTCGTGGCATTGAGGGAGCTAGAGCTACAGCATTAGGAAGATCGTGGTCATGGTGCTGGATGGTTGAGGTGCCAAGGAGTCATGGCTGTGGTGCCAAGGAGTCATGGCTGCGGCACCACCCTAGTTTCCAAAATAAAATTTATGATGGAAGTTTAGAAATGAAGGCACCTTACACATATTTAAGGAACTTTTTTAGAGCACTCAAGGGAGAGAATGACAACAACTTTTCTAGAGAATTGGAGCTAAGAATCAAGCAAGAAATCAAGATTAATTGAGAGAGATTCAAGATCAACCAAGCTTTAATATTAGTTTATTTCTTTCTTTTGTCTAATACTTATTTTCTTGTTTTGAATTCATGCCTAAATTTCTTTGGATATTGTTTTATTAGATATCATGAACTAATTTGTTTTTCTAGGATTATGGTTGATTTCAACATGTAGTTTGAATATTTGTTTCTCTTTCATTTATAATGAATGAGTATAGTCTTACTTATTCAAATGTATTCTTAATCCCTTTAATTGAAACTCGACAAAGAGATTTTTGATTAGACTAAGATTTGAATACTGTATGTTCATGTCACTTAGATGATCTGATTAGTGATTTGGGTAGACATACGCAAATTGTCATACATAGCCAAATTAGAACACCAGCTTAATGAAGTTAATTTAATTGATTCCTATAGACATATAGTGAACTAATTAAGTTAGGCATTTCTGCAAGCATCTCGATGAAGACTTGTACATAGTCTTGGATCCGAGGTTAGTAAAACTACCCAAGAAGATAAATAATAAGAAAAGCTAGTATCAGATGAAGTGTTGAATGAACCCATAATCATAGGTCTTTAGTCTATTGTTTTTCTTGATTATATTTAATTGCTGCTAGTTATTCTAGTATTTATTTTAATTTCATTATTGATTAGTTTTTCTTTAATTTTTGGTTACTTAAATAAGATTAATTTGTTATAAAATTTTAGCACTTAATGAAAATATAGAAACAAATCCCTGTGGGAATGATACTTTACTTCTACTGTATTAATTGTTTGCGATAGCGTGCACCTGCATGAAAAATTGACAACATGTAACCACTGAATGAATTTCAAACAAATTTTCATGTGATGGCTTGAGAGCCTATATGAGCATCTAGGGTGTGTATGCATGTTCATATGATATGGAAACATGGGTTTATTTGTTTTATAAATGATGATATTTCAATAAAAACATTTATACACTTATGAAGTAAATTCCATATGTGTGATGGTGTAGACATTTGATTATGATATTCATTTTATGATCATGGAAATGAATTTTATGATGAGCTAAATGTGTTTGATAAGTATCAGGCTTATTCCCTGAAATCCTAGAAAAAGTTGACGCAGTGGCTTATTGTCTCACACTTTCATCGGATTTTTCTAGTGTTCACTCGGTGCTTATTCCCTGAAATCCTGGAAAGAATTGACGCTGTGGCTTATTGTTTCGTGTTTCAATACTTTGGACGTACAACCTCAATCCATCTCACATGATCCAACACAAGGCTTTACAACTAAGAGATGACTTGAGTTACTAGGAGGAAGAAAGTGAAGAAAATTCGTTCTAAGGATGTAGCCTTGGTCAGAGTGGAATGGCATAATCACATGAGGGAAGAGGTGATATGGGAGGCTAAGGACTATATGAGAGTGAGATATCCATACCTATTCAATAATGAAGGTTCATAGGTATTAAATTCGAGGACGAAGTTTCCTAAGATGGAAGAATGTGAAACCCCTCGCCTTAGATGAATGATGAGAAAGTAAATCTTACTTGGTGTGCATTTTAAAAGTGTTTTTACTCAAAATATCTTGAAAACTTTCTTTAGAAAAGTAAAATTTTCAAGTTATGAATGTATATGTTTAATAAGAGAGAGTATTTTTCAACTGTATTTTTCCATTCTAGAACAAAAGTAATGGCACCTGAAGAATAAGTATCAATACTTGCTACACGAGAAACTTTTAAAATGGATTTTGAAGAACTAGTATCGATATTTGATGAACATGTATTGAAACTTGAAACCTAAAAACACAAGTATCGATACCTCACCCAAAAGTATCAATACCTGTAGCTGTTTACACAAAAATAAAATAGGCAAAATAATATTGTCTCATCCAAAAACTTTCTTTTTCATGTCTTGCAACCTTGGTTGCCTTTCCCTCACTTTTCTCTTAACTTCTAGCAACCTTCTTGTTCTTTCTCACTAAAGCAACCCCATTTTTTTAAATTTCAAGCTTGGTTTTTAGTTTTGAATGAATAAAGGTAACATTTTACAACTTTTAAACTTTCAAACCCCTGATTTTAGTATTGATCTTAAGCAATCCAATAGATTTCGTATTCTTTCAATGAAGCTAAGATTTTCTAGAGATTTCTCTCACTAGTGGCTCACCAAGGTAAGAAAAAAATGATGATTTAAGTGCTTATACTGATGGTTAACTAAAGAATAGTAGCTTTTAACCTAGAAAACTAGTATTCAACGAACTCTAGTAGTTTCAATTAGCATAGTTGATTAGTACGAGGTTTAAAGATTAAGTAACAATTGTGTTGATTGTTTACGCTTTAGGTGCTATCAAAACTCCAAGGAATTTGGTAGAGTGAAGTGTTAATTGGCTCGCGTATTGGTAGAGGTTGAGTATTCTAAGGTGAATGGATACACCCTTGCAAGTATTTTATTATGTAAAGCTAAGCATGGTTTATCGTATTGTTTGTGTTGCATGAATTAAATGCTATCTTTACAATGCTAAATCATTATGTTTAAATCCAATGTTTTCAATGAAGTTTTTGAATCTAATTACATATGTAAATATCTCTATTATGTATTAGTTTTTAACAAGGGTGGACAAGCCTTTTCAAATGATTGCCTTCAAAATTAATTCAAGATAGTATGTTGAGTACAAAATGCAAGCATGTTAGATGAAATGCCGAGGTGGATGTATGCATTCCCCCCATATGATTATGAAATGATTATGTGATATGTACATGAGCATGTAAAGAATGATTAAGAGTTTGGTATGTGAAGTAGTACCACATACAATATGAGATAAGTATGATTACGAGTATGAGATACAATGAAATATGATTATGAGTTGATGATGTTACAGTTTATGGAAATGTTAAATTCTATATGTTTATGGAAACCTTGATGTAAGGCATAACAGCTCACAATATATAGCCATGAGTTAGGGAGGAATTTCGTACACAGTACATCCAAGGTAATGGGGATTGTACCACTATCCTCAATTGTCCAAGATAATGGGGATTGTACCATTGTCCTTGGTAGGTTTCTTGATGAGTTTAGTATGACTAGAAAGGTTAGGTTTATGAATAGATTAAGCTCTAGTTATAAAAGTGAATTATGTGCTAATTAGTTGTGAGAATCACGATAAATGGCAGAGTCCAAGTGAAATCTTAGGCTACATTATTGTCCTTGGGTATAAGACGTGAAATAGAGTTGAAGGATGCAAAAAAGTGCCCAAAAATATGGGTTTTACTAGTAAGGTATCGATACTTGAAAAACAAGTATCGATACTTAGTAAACAGAATGGCCTAAGAAGCATTTTATGTGGAAAGTATCAATACTTATCGAGTCAGTATCGATACTAATGGTTCAAGCAACATTCTAGAGTAAAAGCATTGATACCTTTAAAAAGGTATAATACTTCAAGTCTGAATAGAGTTTTCACTCCTTTTTCACAAGGTTTTCAAGTGTTTTCAACTTCCATTTCATTCAAAACTTTTATGCACCTTTACTTTTAGCTAAAACATCATGAAATGATTTTGAATGACATTATTTTCAAGAATTTGAAGGTGTTAAAAGTGTTGCTTAAAAAATAAGTGGCAAGAATATCCAATGGGTGGAGAACTGGACTTTAAAAATCTTGGGGCTTTTGAAGAGAACAGTTGTGGTCGACTATTGAAAAGCTTTAGTTGAATATAATAGTCAATTATGGTTGTATTTCTCCTTGGTAAACCCTTTTCAAAAACTATTTGAACAAATATATAGTCGATTATGAAGGCTTGATAATCGATGTCAAATCAAAAAATCATTTTCAAAGCTTATAAAAAGAGTTCCAAAGAAGACTTTGATGAATATGCAAATCTTAATCGAGTTTATTCAATCAAACATAGGCAAACGATTCCTTTTCAAAATGCTTAAAATATTTTTCAAGTGTAAATCAAACAAAAAACAACTTAAGAAAAATATTCTAAGAAATATTTTCAACAAGAGATGGATAATTGGTGATAGTAGAAAGAGTTTTCATAAAGAATCAAACAAATATGTGAGGAATATAAATCAAAGTACAAACAATTTATGAAATGGGTTTTCTTGAAATGAAGTGCAATAATTGAAAGCAAAAGTAAAAATGAAGACACAAGTATTTATAAAAGTTTGGAATTCTCAAATACATATGTCCTCTCCCTTAGAAAGCTAAGGAGTTTCAAATTCACTCAAGGAATGTGATTTTTAATGGGATCAAGCATAGTGGAACCACAAATTTGCCTTCAGGAGCAAGCATAAACCACAATTTCCCTTTTAAAAACAAAAGCAAGTATAACCCACTCTAACTTTTCAAGGCTAAGTTAGAACGTTTACAAGAATAACAAGAGTGCCTCTAAGAGGTGGATTTTTCTAGGTTGGCACTAAAGTGGAAGAATCCCTAAATGATGGATACAAAGATTAGAGTGAAAGCACAAAGAAGTTTTAGCTTAAGAATGCCTGGTTTGGCTTGGTTTCTCTCTTTTCTTTTCAAGACTTTGATTATCAATAATTAGGCCCTTTTTTCTCTTCTTGAACACATTGAAATGCTTCCAAATGGTACTTTTTATACTTGGATAAGTCTTGGAGCCATTGGAGATGGATTATAGAAGAATCTAGCCGTTAGACACATGTTTGAAACAAATTTAGTCATTGTTGAGCCTCTAGGCTTGACTACAAGGCTCTTAGGATCAGCTATCGCTCTTCAAATCTTCAAATTAAGGCTTCTATAGTTGAATATAAGTGTCCTCTACTCAATCCATTTCTCGAAAGCATGTAAGTTTGAGTTCTAGCCCTGGTATTTCGACCAGGAGCCTTTGAGGATCAACTAAGGCTTCAAAAAATCTTAAGTTTCTCATCCTCTTTGCCTCAGAGTCAACTAGGGTCTTCATAAGTGTCACATCACATTTTGTGGTGGGATATGACCTGTGCATGGACCTAAACGGGTATAGCTCATGAGGCCCAAGCAATGCTCATTCAATTCACTCATTAAACATTCATAATCATGTTTGGAAGCATACATTAAATCAACATACGCATACATTGTAATCACACACATGCAACCACAGGCAACATTATAAAGTTATGGAACTTCTCAACATAAATAGTGTTAGTGCAAACATCACATATATCATTAAAGTGCCATAATCTCATGCACAGAATCATATAAACATTTATCAACACCCTCAAGTGTCCATGTAGGCTCTCAAGCCACCTTTGCACATTTATCCTTAACATTCATAAAGTAAAATGCCAAACATTGACTACATCATGATTAACATGTTCATTATCCATAAACATAAACAAAATAAATAAATAAATATTGACTCATTAACAGAACATAACCGACCCTCTAGGCATTAGTCTACTAGACACTTATCAAAGGAAGAAGACTAAAATATTGTATCCATGACTAGGTAGTAACCAATCACTAATATGTAAAACAAAAATGGGGAAAATAACATGTGATTCAGAAAGACTCCATAAATGGATACAGGGAAGGGGAAAAGCCAAAGAAGAGAGTTTTTTGTAACCATGCATTTGTAAATACATATGATTTGGAAATCTTTCCTTGATTTCCATAATAATCATGAAACATAGTATCTAAACTTAATTTCAATAGCATTTTATGGAGAACAAGTTTGCATAAACCATTGGAATCCTTTCACTTTTGAAAACCCTTTGAAAGAAACACTTTAAAACTCATTTTTGGAAAGAATGTATCAATGCATTTGGGAATGCATTGATACATTTTACACAGATTGCCTTTTTTGCATTTTGTCAAAAATGCATCGATACATGTTCTTCATGTATCGATGCTTTAGGTACCAAACCCACTTTTTTGAGTAAAATCCTACACATAACAATTTCATATGTCCTTTGACTTTTTAAGCCCATTGCTTAGGCTAAGGTTCAGTCTAACCAATCTTGCATTCAATCATACTAGAGTATAGAATATCAACCACACTCAATTATCATATTGAGCACAACTAAACATGTATATCAACAATCATTCTCAGTACACATAACATAGACTCATGAGCATAAATTCATAAACTTTCTAATAAACTATAAACATTTCCTAGCTATGAGTGGTCCTCGCCCCATTTAAGCGAATAGAGATTTAATCTTCACTACCTAGGATTCCTAGTGCGCTTTTGTGAGTGGCACATCAACCTCACCCAAAATCTTTAAGTGGTCCCACCCCACTCTAGGATAAGTATCAGAAAGATAGTATATAAGTAAGTAGAGTATGGATCCCACAGAGAATTGATCTAAAATTTTACTAAGTACTAAAATTATAACAATTTAGTTTTTTTCAAATAACTAAAATCTGAATTCTAGTTAAACAAAAAAGTACTCAACTAAAACTAATTTAATTAAAAATTAAAGCAACAAGATAATTGGGTAAAAAGCAAATCAAACAAACCTAAGATTACAATATCCCTCACACTTCATCTAAATCTTACCTCTCTTCCTTAACTTATTTTAATGGGTTGAATTGTTAACTTAAAGTCCTCAATTATTTATAAAGGTCTCCCAACTCATCTTATAAAAATATCTATTTTAACCAAAACACTATGTCCCTATGTGAATTGAAATTAAAATAAACTCATTAAGCTTAGGTTCTAATTTTGGTTACATATGGCCTATAGGTATATCCTTATCCTATACGCAAATCAATTAATATGATCATATGTTATTCTAATTTTAGACTACACTAAACTCCCTTTCCCAAGTTTGTTTAGCTTCCTAAATCAATTTAATTGGTGATTAGGCAATTAAAAGCATTAAGAACAATTCGAATAAGCAATTCAAATGCATTGAAAATAAGAAAGATAGAGATTAAAAATTCACATTACATATGAGTTCAATTACAATCCTAGAAAAATAGTTTACTTCATAATAATTAATATAAACTTAATCCAAAGAAAATTAGCCATTAATCCATGTCAAAGAAAATAAGAAAACCATAACAGTAAAGAGAGAAAACTAATAGTTAAAGCTTTGTGGTCTTGATTCTCCTTCTAATTCTCTTGCTTTCTTGCTTTGTTTTTGGCTTTTTTTCTCCAAAGAAATTGCTTGTTGCCTCTTTCTAGAAACCTTCGAAAAAGGCCACTTAAATAGCCTCCAAAATCCTTAGCTTCCAAAATCCCATAAGCTTGTTATTTTTGGAAAATACAGTGAGTATTGTGGCTCTTATTTCCCAGAGCCGGGGCTCTCAAATGTTTTGTCTCAATTTTGTTCTTCTAGTGCAGTACTTTCACTTTGACAAAGATTTTGACCACTTTCTGGTCCAAACTGGGCAAAGTGGTACACATCAAAGTTGTAGCCCTATTTCTTAGCTTTCTAATCGTTGAAAATCCATGTCATATAGACTTCTGTAGTGGGAGATATTCTCAAAAAACTGAAACATATGCAAACAGAGCACCTATCCATTATGCACCTTTCTTCACCAATTGAAATTTTTTTTATCCTACTCTTACCAAAAACTTAAAAATAAATATAAAAAAGAGAAAACTAACATTATTAATTTAAAATAAACATTTAAACATAAATTAAGCTAAACTAATAAAATAACTAAAAGCACATAAATCCTATCCTAAATCTAATCTAACTTAGACTAATTAGGTTTTTAATCTCCCATTAAATATAAGTATTTGATGCACACATCAGTCCTCGCCCCATTCAAGCGGATAGAGATTTAATCCTCACTACCTAGGATTCCTAGCACGGTTTTATGAGTGGCACATCAACCTCACCCAAAATCCTTAAGTGGTCCCACCCCACTCAAGCGAGTAGTGGACAAAGTCCTCACTACCATCTGGTTCACCTTGCGTGAACAATCATCATAGTTGTATGATGGCACATTAGCCTCACCGACAATATTCAAGTGGTCCCACCCTACTCAGGCAGATAATGATTAATCTCCACTATCATCATAGGATTCCTTAAGTTTAGGGTTGTTCTAACCCATAACTTGCATCATAAACATATTAAGATTTTCATAAATCATCTTTATGCTTAATTGTGAAATCCCACCTTAAGTAAGAGGATAAGTTAGGAAATCCTTAGGTGAGCATAAAGATTTTATGTTTTGAATATCAAACTTAATTTTCACCTTCAAAAAGAATTCATTGACACGTTGGTTGTCTTGCACTTTGAAGCAAAAATTTTTCTTAGTCTAGATAAGGTCAAAATATGTGAATTTTATAGAATAATCTTTTGAAAATAAAAAAATGGTGGTAATGATTACCTTGATATTTAGATGACCAAAAATTAGTTTTTTATAATTTTTGGAGTATGTTTGCTATGGTAAATGGGGCAGCAAATTTAATTTTATTCGAACTTTTTCAATTTTGTTCTTGAAACCAAAATTTAGATTTTGATTCCTTTGGATTTTGATTTTTTTTATCTTTTTATTGAATCCAAATGTGGGGTTGTTTGCTTATTTACATTAAATACCTTAAGTAAATGAAGAGTAAAAAGGAAAGAAGTAAAATGAAGACATTTTTTAATATCTTAATGTAAATAAGCTAGGCAAGTTTCATAATAAATCTGTCTCAAAAACTGCATTCTGTTTCAAATTTATCGATACAGATTCATAATATATTGATATATATGGTCATGTATCGATACATGTTCATAATATACCGATACAATTTTTTAGAACCAAATGTATTGATACATTTTGTCATTTTCGAAAAAATAAAAGTGGCAAAACTATATTTTTGTCACGACCCAAATTTCGAGCCATGACCAGCGCATGGGCCCAATGGACATAGCCCACTAAGCCCAAGCAAACCCTTTTACATGATCTGTTTATCACTTCATCAAAATTACTGAAGTCATATTTCATAACTTTGAATCAAAATAATACTAAACATTGCCAACTCATAGTGGCATATCGATCAAGTATATACATATATATGTACATTGTCTATAACATGTATCTTAATAATTTACATCAGGGTTGTCTATACATCTCAAAAAGAAGACTCGATTTCCAGTGGAATAACCATAGCGAAGGTACAGCTACTGAATGCCATTGATACCTACCAAAAGATGGATACAAGTCTACGAGGACACCTCGTCTTAGATACCGGCTGCCTCTTGATCTAAAAACATGAAGTTGAAAATGGTGAGTATAAACCCAGTGAGTGAACAAGAAAGGGAACAAGCAAACATTAAGGAATGTTTAACGAAATCATGATGCATTCATTTTTCAAAACAATGCAATTTGTTTTAGTTCTTATTAAAACCCCTCATGTAAACCCCACATAAGTAAATCACTTTATGAAAAGGGTCTATGCTCAACAAAGGATTTGGAGAGTGAAAACTTTAATAGTATTCATGCAAATCAGGTCAAATAAACGGCGAGTCCTCGCTGCAGCGGAAAGGCATTCTCGCTGTAGCTACGCTTGACTTAAATTATCAACTAGCCGAGGGTTTCTCACCAAACCTCCTCATTTTAAACTTAATTTATTTATTCCTTAATGTTGGAAGTCCATGCTCAATTATGGTATCAAAGAAATGAAAAATCGGGTAGCAACCGAACCAAATGAAGAGCAAAACAGAAAGTTTTTCACTGCAGCGAGATTTCAGTCTCGCTGCAACAAAATTTTTGGTCATAAAACAGAAAGTTTCTCGCTGCAGCGAGATTTTCGGCTAGCCTTACCCCTCCAACCTGAGAGTTTCTAGCTGTAGCGAGAAACAGAGCAGTGAGAAAAAAGTTTCCTTCCTTTCTAGAAAAAGCCATCCTGCTGAAATGACAAAATCAACATAAAACACATAAAGGTTTCCAAAGTTCAACATGCCAAATTCATATGCATTTCATTACAACCATATACCATATATGTATATATATATATATATATCAATCATCATACACACCTTCCCATCATCATCAGCTCATATGCATCGGCTTATGCGCACTCCCACTCGCACTTAGCTGGGTCAGCATCGGCTTATGTGCACTCCCACTCGCACATAACCGGGTCAGCATCGGCTTATGCACACTGTTACTCGCACATAGCTGGGTCAATATCATTACACAACTTTATTCATATATATAATCAACATAATGTAGTAATACAATAATCCATAACAGCCACATGTCACAAATAGAGACAATTTATCAAAGGCTTGTTCCCAAGGCACCCGTTTTTGAAGGAAGATTGAATAAGTCATTTACATTCGCAAAACTATTTTGAAATGCAAGTTCACTCACCGGTATTTGTTTAATCCTTTAGTTGACTCTAACTTCTCTAATTGTCCAAATGGGGCGATGGGGCTTTGTTGGAACCAATTATCACATTAGCATCACCATTAAGTCAAGCCACATACTTATGAATTCTAAAAGCTTTTTCTTAGCTAGCTTCCCTTTGCCATTAAATGGCTATCCATTTTCACTATCCTATCACTCCAAAGTGAATTAACAATCTCAACTACAAAGTATTCACAAGTCAAATCTCTAGTCATTCTCAACACTAAAATTTCAACTCTAATTTACTACTCACCTTAATAGCTTTGTAGCTTTGAAATTCTTTCCAACAATTCTCCAAACTATTGTAAAGCTTCCCCTTTCTCTATCTAAAACACCTAACTAATGAGAGAGAGTATGGAAACAAGATTTTTTTTTAAGGGTTTTAAAGTGAGAGAATGGAAGAGCACAAGAGTTTATGAAAGGGTGCACCAAAAGCATGAAAAGTGGAGCTATTTTGAGGGAGGTTATGGAGCTTTATATCAACCTTTCATTGAGGTTGGGAAGCAATATGAAAGAGAAGAAGAAGAAGAAGAAGAAAAGCTGCTAGAAGAAAGAGATATTTATAGCCTAAGCTTATCCACTCCACTTAAATTACCAAAATGCCCCTCCACAAATTTGCTTATTCTCCTCCAATCTTTTATGAAATCTTTTACTCTTTTGACACTAGGACAAGGTCCATAATGGTCTAGAAATGCTCGAGTTCATGAAAACTTAAAATTTTGACCCGAGGTGGAAAATGACCATTTTGCCCCTACCATGAAAATCATCACCATTTTGATTTCCTTTGTCATTTTACCCTTATATAATCATCCATTTATGCCTTAGGCGTATTTAGGCCATAATATTGTTTAAAACTTACTTTTAGGGGCTTACTAAAGAAATGACAAAATTACCCCTGATCAAGGATATCGCGTGTACTTCTATCTACGAGTCTATAAAGGTCAAGGTCTCATAATTTTCACACTCAAAACTATAAATACCTCACATTCTTCGAGGGTTTTGAACCCTCAGTCAGTTTTCTAAGGTTTTTCTCTCAACTCAAACCCTTTCAACTCATTTTTGACTCAAATCTTCATATTTGATGATAAAATGATTTGGTTTTGAGGTGTTATGAAAAAGGTGACATTTTTAAGCTTTGAAAACCTTCAATCTTGACTTCTAGTTTCTGAAAATAGGATTTTATTGCCAAGATTTTTTGTTGATGATTAAAGCTTAAAGGTTTTGTATTTTCTTAAGCATCTAAGCTTACTTAAGGGAAAGATGAAAGATTTATGGGTTTCTAAGCATGGGTTTTGGCTAGAAAATTAAAATACCTAAAAGTGAATAGTTTCAAAAGTACCTAGAATGATTATTGCGAGAGTTTTGTTATAGGAAATGATTGTGATGGTTGTTGCATGATAGGAATAGTTAAAACTCCTCGAAGTACACTAAAATGAAGTTGTCAATGGAGCTTTGAAATCGAATCTCCAATTATGTGAGTGGATACACCTTTTCAAGTATTTTAATATGTAAAGTTAGCATGATTTTTATGCAAATGATTGTTTAAGCATGCTAAAATATTATTTCCATAAATGGTTTATCAAAGAATTTGAACTACAAGGTTTTTATGAAGTTTTTAAAGAAATGTTCAAAGGACTAAATTTGATAATGATTTGTGATATGTTTGACACAATGGCTTTCAAATCGTTTGCAAATCCATTATGTATGTAAATATAATACTACGTATTAGTTTTTAGTAAAGGGGGACAAGCCCTTTCAAATGTTTTCCTTCCAAATGAGATGAATGGTATGATGTACATACTTGACATGATGAAGCATGTAAGGTATGATGGATGTATGAGTTCCATTTATGAGATTATGACATGTATGCCCTCAGATATATGTGTTGAGAATATCATGTACACTATGGGCGAAGCATGTGAGTGATTTATGAGATTATAAAATGCATGCCATGAGATGTATGTGTTGAGATAGTAATACACACTATGAGCTAAGCATGATGATGATTTGTGAAAGTGTAACTTGTTTACGATGCAAGCGAAGGATGAGAATGATCCTAACCTTGAAGAATCCTATGATGATAATGGGGATTCATCACTGTCGGCCTAAGTGGGGTGGGACCACTTGAAGAGTTATGGGTGAGGCCGATGTGCCACTCACACAACTAGGATGATCGTTCACACAAGGTGAACCAAACGGTAGTGAAGGCCTTGTCCACTACTCGCCTAAGTGCAATGGGACCACTCAAAGTTTATGGGTGAGGCTGATATGCCACTCACAAGAGAGCTAAGAATCCTAGGTAGTGAGGACTAAATCACTATCTATTAAATGGGGTGAGGACCACTCATAGCTAAGAAATGTCTATGGTTATTACAAAGTTTATAAATTTATGCTCATAAGTCTACATTATGTGTATTAAGAATGCCTGTTGAATTACATGTTTAAATGTGCTTAATATGCTAAATGAGTAAGGTTAATGTTATATACTCTAGTACAAGATGAATGTAGGCTTGGTTAGACTGAACCTTAGCCTAAGGGATGGTCTTAAGAGGTAATAAGGCATATGAGATGGATATGTGTAGGTTTTTACTCAAAAAAGTGGGTTATATGCCTAAAGTATTAATTCATGAAGAGCATGTATCGATACATTTTGGACAAAATGCAAAAGTAGGCATTCTATGAAAAATGTATCAATACATTTCCAAATGTATTAATACATCTTTTCTAGGAATGAATTTTCAAGTGTTTTCCAAAGGGTTTTCAAAGGCAAAAGGTTTCCAATGATTTATGTAAACCTATTTTCCCTGATATGTTATTTAAATGGAGTTTAAATGCTATGTTTCATGATTATTATGATAATGAAGGAAAGAATTATGAATCATTTGTATTTATAAGTACATGGTTACAACAAGCTCTCCCCCTTGGCCTGTCCCTTTCCCTATATCCACTCACGGAGTTTTATGACTCACACATTAATTTTCTTATTTATTTTTGTTTCAGATTAGTGATAACACTTTATTGCTTGCAGCTAATGTCACGGTGACATGATCCATTCATCATTCATTGGTAGGTGTCTAGCAACCCCTTGATGCCTAGCGAGTCAAGTCATGTTCCGTTGACGAGTTCATCTTATTTATGTTTATTTTTATGGATAATGAACATGTTTATGATGATGTAGCCAATGTTTGGCATTTTACTTATGAATGTTATGTTATATGTGCAAATAATAGCTTAAAAGCCTATATGTATGCCCAAGGGTGTTGATAAATGTTTATATGATAATGTGCATGTGATTATGGCACTCTAATGATATATGATATGTTTGCACTTACACTGTATAGGTTGAGAAGTTCCATAACTGTGTAATGTTGCCTATGGTTGCATGCAAATGATTACAATGTATGTGCATTGGTGATTGAATGTATGCTTCTGCACATGATTATGAATGTTTAATGAATGAATGTAATGAGGCTTGCTTGGGCGTAGCGGGCTATACTCGTCTAGGTCCATGCACCGATCATATCCCACCACAAAATAGGATGTGACATTAGCCCATTGTGTATATGAAATTCTCAACACATACATCTAATGGCATACATTTCATTATCTCATAATTCATTCCCATTCTTAGTCCATAGTGTACATGACATTCTCATCACATACATCTCATGGCATACATGTCATAATCTCATAATTCATTTCATGCTTAGACCTTAGTGTACATGATATTCTCAACACATACATCTCATGGCATACATGTTATAACCTTATAGATGGAACTCATGCACTCATCATACATTACATGCTACATCATGTCAAGCTTGTACATCATACCATTCATCTCATTTTGAAGGAAAACATTTGAAAGGGCTTGTCCCCCTTTGTTAAAAACTAGTGCATAGTAACATATTTGCATACATAGTAGACAAACAATTGGAAAACCATTGGTGTTAATACACAATCAATGATCATTAAATCAAATCCTTTAATCATTCTTTCGAATACTAGTTGAAAACCTTGAAACTCAAATCCTTTGACAAACCATTCCTTAAAACAATATTTCATCATGAATAGAAAATCATTCCCATAAAAATCACATTCATTTTACATATTAAACTACTTGAAGAGGTGTATCCACTCACTTAATTAGAGATTCAACCTCTAGCTCCAATCATATCCTTTTTCGGTGATTTCCTCAGTGCTTTCAAATGTTCCTAACATTTAGCAATCATATCAATTAATATCTAGACTCATAATCTCGTAATAATCATTTCCAATACTTTCAAAACTATTTAGATTCAACTAAACTAATTTTCTAGTTGAAACCCACTGCTACATTATCTAAATAATCCTTAGGAAACTCAAAAATCCTTTATCCTTACCTTAAGTGAGCTTAGATGCTTAGGAAAATCACGAAACCTTGAGCTTTAACAATCAACAAAAAAATCTAGCATCAAAATAACATTTTCACTTTTGGAAACTCAAGATTTAAAGGTTTCAAAGTTGAAAAACATAATTTTTTCATAAAAATTAAAAACTAAGTTTTCAAACTTCAAAAATGATGATTTAGGTTGAAAGTGGGTTGAGAGAGCTTTAGAGTTGAGGGTTTATCTTGAAGAAATAGCTGGAGGTTGAAAACCTTAGAAAAATGTCAGCTATTTATAGTTTTGAGTGTGAAAATACAATTTTGATCCTTTCTTTTTTTTTGAAAACAACGAAATGTATCGATACATTAGGCCTATGTTGATACATTGGTTTTTGGAAAAATTCTATCAATACATTTTGCTATGTATCGATAGATGTTCATAAAAATCAAATTCTATCAATACAATTTTACAGTTATTGATACATGCTCTTCAAATCCCCTTTTGAAAGCTTTCTGAACTAAATCTATCAATACATGAAGGTCATATATCGATACATTTGATCTAGTACGCAAAAATACACTTAAAAACTTGTCCAATTGGACATCTTTTAAACATCCAACTTTGGTAAACATCATACAACATCAAAACATGAATTCTTCCAAGGATAGAAACCAAATTTAGTGTTTCAAAACAAAAATTTCACATGCTCACCTAAGGATTTTATTAACTTATCATTTTACTTAGAGTGGGATTTAACATTCTTCCCTTTTATGAAAATTCATTCACGAATTTAAATGACACATTAACCTTCGTCAAATAAGAGTGGATAGTTCACTTGCATGTCATTCTTAGCTTCCCATATCAGCTCCTCACATTAGTGGTTTTGCCATTACACTTTAACTAATGCTACCTCCTCAAATAGTAATTTCTTCACCTACCTATCTAAAATGGATATTGGTACTTCCTTGTAGCTCAAGTCATCTCCTAGCTATAGGGACTCATGTTAAATCACATGAGATAGATCCAGTTGGTGCTTTTATAGTACCAAAACATGAAACACGATTAAATGCTAGCAAGATCCGACGAAAGTGCTAATCGATATGCTACCATGCCAACCTTCTCCAAAATCTCAAATAGTCCAAACCTCATAAAGCCCTTGGTTGGTGAGACCCTTAAGAAAACATGGTCACTAACCTCAAATTCCAACTCTCGACATCTATGGTTGGTATATGACTTTTGGCAACTCTACACCACCAACTTTCTCTCTTTGATCAATTATATTTTGTCGATGGTCTCTTGAACTATCTCTAGTTCAAGTAACTTCCACTCATCAACCTCTAAACAACATATTGGTGATCTACATCTCTACCCATATAAATCCTTATAAGGTGCCATTTGTATACTAGACTGAAAACTATTGTTGTAAACAAACTCAACCAATAGTAAGTGTTGGTCCTAAACAACTCCAAGTCTATGGTACAAGCCCTCAACATGTCTTTTAATGTATGAATGGTCTTCTTAGATTGTCTATCTGTCTGTGGGTGGAAAGCAATATTAAATTTTAACTTAGTTCCCAAAGCCTTTTGTACTTTCCCTCAAAACCAACTAGTAAACTATGTGCCTCTATCTGATACTATAATGACTGGAACTCCTTGCAATCGCAATATCTCATCAATATATAGCCTAGCATATTGTGTCGTTCCATAGATGGTCCTCACTAGTAAAAAATGAGCGAACTTAGTCAGCCTATCCACAATCACCTAAATAAAATCATACCCTTTACTCGTACGGTAGACTAATCACAAAACCCATAGTGATATGCTCCCACTTTCATTTGGGAACAAGTAATGGCCATAATAACCTGACAGGCCTCTAACGCTCTATGTTAACCTATTGGCACACTAGACACTTGGCCACAAATTTAGCCACGTCCCTCTTAAGGCCTTTCCACTAGTACATCTCCCCCAAATCATGATACATCTTGGTGGTGCTTGGATGTACTATGTATGCTGCCATGTGCGCCTTCTCTAGGATCTCTCACCTCAAATCATCCATATCCAACACATATACTCTTGATCTATATCGAAGTAACCTATTAATGCCTTTAGTGAACATCTGTCATTTCTTCCCTTAGGATGCTCTAAAGCCTTTGCCAAAAAATCATCCTTATCTTGGACTTCCTTAATACAATCCAACAACATTGGTACCACTCTAAAATAGGCTAATAATGCCTCCAAATTATCAACCTCGGATTAAATATCCATATCGCTCAACTCATGCATGCATTGTACCAATGATCTCCTTTCAACTGAGATGTGGGCTAAACTCCCAATAAACTTTCCGCTTAAAGCATCTACCACCACATTGGCTTTATTAGGGTGATACAATATGGTGCAGTCATAATTCTTAAGCAACTCCATCCATCTATGTTGTCTAAGGTTAAGATCTCTTTGCTTAAAGATATACTTGAGACTCTTATGGTTCATGTATATCTCACAAGTCTCACCATACAAATAATACCTCTAAATCTTTAAGGCAAACACTATCACAACCATCTCCAAATCATGCGTGGGGTAATTTTGCTTATACCTCCTGACTTATCTCAGCACGTATGCAATTACCTTGCCATGTTGCATCAATACACATCCAAGTCCTACTCATGATGCATCATAATAAACCATATAACGCCATATATCATATGGCAAACTCAACAATATAGCTATGGTAAGACAAGTCTTGACATTCCCAAAGCTTTCCTCACATGCTGCTATCCATATAAACTTGACACCTTTTTGTGTCAACTTAGTTATAAGAGCAACAATCTTGGAGAAATCATGAACAAATCTCTTATAGTATCCAACCAATCATAAGAAACTTCGCATCTTAATCATTGATGTAGACTTTGGCCATATCTTTACTGCCTCAATCTTCTTTAGGTCCATCATCATAGCATCCGTAGACATTATGTGGCACAAAAAGCTAACATTGTCCAGCCAAAACTCACAAATGGTGAATTTTGCATACAACTGGTGCTCTCTCAAAGTTTGTAGCACAATCCTCAAATGCTGCTTGTGTTCATCTCGATTTCTTGAGTAGAGCATTATATCATCAATGAACATGACCGTAAGCTTATCCAAGCATGTTCAAAACACCTTGTTCATCATATCCATAAAAGTTGCAAGAGCATTAGTTGTGAAATCCCACCCTAGTGTAAGATGTTAAGTTAGGAAATCCTTAAGTGAGCATGTATGTCTCATGTTGTGAGCTTTTAAATTGAGTTTTAAACTTGGAAAACTTTATGTTTTGAGATACTAAGATGATTTGCAAAGTTTAGTGAACAACGGAGTCCAAATGGACAAGTTTTTAAGTTTATATTTGCTTATTGGAGTTTATCTATTGATAGATGTTCTTCATCTATTGATAAATACAAATCTAGAAAAGTTTTTAAGAAAATGGGAAAATATCATCATCCATCGATAGATGAGCCTATTTATCGATAAATGCAGGGCATCTATCAATAGATAACAACTCAAGAGTTTTTAAAACAAATCTTGAAGGCAAAAGGGTATTTTCATGCCCTAAATTATAAAAACCACAACTACATCCTTTTTAAGGCCTTCCCACCAGTACATCTCTCTCAGATCATGGTACATCTTCGTGGTGCCTAGGTGAACTACATACGCAACCACATGGGCTTCCTTTAAAAGCTCGTGCCTCATATCATCAATATTCAACACATATACTCTAGATTCATATCTAAGTAATCCATTAGTGCCTTTAGTAAACATATTTCCTTTCTTTCCTTAGTGGTCTTCTAGTGCCTTTGCCACAAAATCATCATTGTTTTTAGCTTCTTTGATCCAATCCATCAATATCAGTCTCATTCTAAAATGGGTTAATAATGCATCAGAATCATCAACCTCAAATCAAATGCCCCTATCGCCCAACTCATGCATACACTGTATCAATGATCTCCTCTAAACTAAAATGTGGGCTAAACATCCCATGGACTTCTAGCTTAAAGCATCAGCTACCACATTGGCTTTGCCAGGATGGTACAGTATCATACAGTAATAATCTTTAAGCAACCCTAACCATCGACGTTGCCTAAGATTGAGATCTCTATGCTCAAAAATATACTTGAGACTTTTGTGATTCGTGTAAATCTCACAAGTCTCACCATACAATTAGTGCCTCCATATTTTCAAGCCAAATACTATGGCAGCCATTTCCAAATCATGTGTTGGGTAATTTTGCTCATGCTTCTTAAGTTGCTTCGATGCATATCATCTTTCCATGTTGCATCAGCACACATCCAAATCCCACTCTTGATGCGTCACAATAAACTATATAACCCCTTGTACCATAAGGCAAACTCAACATCGAAGCCGTAGTAAGACAAGCCTTGAGCTTCCTAAAACTCTCTTCACATGCATCTATCAACTTAGTCATAAGAGCAACAATCTTGGAAAAATCTTTAACAAATCTCCTATAGTATCCGTCAGCCTTAGAAAACTCCGTATCTTCATTACCAAAGTAGGCCTTCGCCATTTTTCTACTGCCTTAATCTTCCTTGGATCCACCAGTACCCCATCCTTAGATACAATGTGGCCCAAAAAGCTAACATTATCTAGCCAAAACTCAAACTTGGAGAATTTGGCATATAACTGGTGTTCCCTCAATGTTTGTAGCACAATCCTCAAGTCCTGCTCGTGTTTTTCCCTACTTCTCGAATACACTAAGATATCGTTAATGAACACGACCACAAACTTATCCAAATATGGTCTAAATACTGTGTTCATCATATCCATAAAAGTTGCAGGGGCATCAGTCAATCCAAATGATATAACCTAAAACTCATAATGATCGTACCTCGTGCGAAATGTAGTCTTGGGTATGTCTACACCTCTAATCCTTAATTTGCGATACCCCGATTGTAGACCAATCTTAAAGAAACACTTGGCCCCTTGTAACTGATCAAACAATTCATCGATACATGGGAAGGGATACTTGTTCTTGATGGTCACTTTGTTCAATTGCCTATGGTCAATACAAAGCCTTATCGAACCATCTTTCTCCTTCACAAACAATACTAGTGCACCTCATGGCGAGACACTAGGGTGAATGAAGCCCTTTTCCAATAAATCCTCCAACTGATCCTTGAGCTCCTTAAGCTCAGCCAGTGCCATCTGGTATGGTGGTATAGAAACCGAACTGGTGTCCTGCACCAAGTTTATGCAAAATTTCATTTCTTGTTACAGAGGTAATTTGGGTAACTTCTCTGGGAATACATCTATGAGCTCCCTCACATAGGCACATTTGCCACACTAACTTCTTTTGCTTGGGTGTCTATCATCATAGCTAAAAATCCTTGACATCTTCATCTCATTAAGTGACTAGCAGTCATGGTCGATATTAAGCTATTGGAGGCCATGTTGTGGTCTTCCTATATATAAAAAGCCGTTTCTCCAAGGTAATCAAACCTAACCCTCGTATGGTGATAATCCACACTAGCATAATTGGGAGATAACCAATCCATCCAAGAATTACATAGAACTCCATTATGTCCATCTGCAATAGATTTGCTCGAGTGTCCCTCTCCTTAAGTCGAACTACGCAATCTTTATACTCATTTTTTGCTACAAACACCTCTCTCAAAGGAGTGAAAACTACTAGGTTTACTCCCTCTTGGAGCGCTCAATACCCAATTTAGTTGCAAAGTATGGAAATACAAAGAAATGTGTAGCACCGAGGTCATACAAGACATATGCATCAATATAACAAATAGGTAATATACTTGTAACCACTGCATTGGATGCTTGTGCATCCAACTGAGTCAAAGCATAAACTTTGGCCTATCCATGACTAGCAGTACCTTATGCTCCAGATCCAAATCCTGTAGCTTGACTCGGAGTAGTTGTACTAGTGCCTCTACCACTACCTCTTCCAATGCCTTTGATAGGCTGTGTAGCAACATACGAGGGTGGTAAAACTGCCCACACATGCCCTCGAGTATCTCCTTGAGATGATTGGCTTGATAGACACTCTCTAGCAAAAGGTCCAATCTGTCCACAAAAGTAACATGAAGTGGAGCCTAGCATGCATTGTTCCCTATGCCTCCTACCATAAGTGGAACACGGTGGAAAAGAAAGAAAACTCTACTTAGCATCTTCTTGACTCTGAGGTGCAGTCCCTTTATGGCTTATGTTATCTCCATCTCTCCCAGCCTTTTTCCCTTGATGGGGTCCCTAGGAGCCTCCATGATGGCCCCGTCTACTTGAGGAATCTTTATGGCCTTGCCGACCTCTAATCTTAGCCTTCTTGGGCTTAAGTCCATCTGACCGTCTTTCTCTATCCTTAAGCTCTAATCTCTGTGCATAGTTCACTTCTCTAAAGTAGCTAGTTAAATCATGATATACTACGACCTTATACAAAGGGCGTAATAGAGCATTTACGAACCTTTGAGTTCGCATCTTCTCTGTAACTACCAAGTATAGGGCATATCTAGCCAACTTTGTGAACTTTACACTGTACTTTGCCACTAACATGCTTGGCATCTACCCTAATGTCTCAAACTCACGTGCTCTAGCCTCTCGCACACTATCTCGTAGAAAGCGCCCTAAAAATGCTATGCTAAACTCATCTCAAGTCATCAATGTTGGGATGAGCCCTGCAACAAATTAGGATTGGTTGAGGCTTGATTCCAATCATGCAACGGTATCATTCATGTTGAATGATTAGAGGTTTTCCTTCATCAATAAAACATTAATTATAATGAGTTATAAGTCTAATTAGATAAAGTTCATGAGACTAATATGCCTTGCAAGGAAACTGTAATGGGTTGCAGTTATGAGATTCCTATACATCAAAGCATAATCTCAAAATGTTCCTTGTCAATGTATCATTGAGATTGGACATCAATGATGCTTAGAGACTGGTATATTCTACGTTCCTTACTTTGGAAGTAAGCAATCGATCTCATAGATTGAAGTATAGATATACTTGGAACTAGAATATAGGTGCTTGCCTAGGAGAGCAAGTTAACTGAACGTGACCCGCCATGAGAAGTGCATTTGGTAATACACTCTAGTGTTTATGCAACGCTTCTCATGTGTCAGTTGTGTAAATACTCCCTAGACTTGAGACACCAGGTTATCTTATGTGTAGAGTGCTATGCTTTGATTTCATCCTTACGGGTGCCTAACCAAGGATGCCAAAACAGGATGCTTTTAGGTATAGTATGAAGCATGTGAAGGCAAATAAGTGGTCAAGATAGGAATCATCGCCTCAAGTGTTTTAGAGGACATATCCTATCAATTCTTGGTTAACATTAGCTTATTGAAGTCCTTGGCCAAGGCGACATGGAGATTATGAAAAAGGTTTCATAACTCTCTATAAAGCTAAAGTTATAATTGCAAGAACAAATACGGACGTCAATAAGAGTAGAAACTGTACCAAGCTCTTATCATCTCCTGGATATAAGATGAGGAAATGAATAACACTGATAGACTGTACACTGAAAGGTTGTCAAAGAACCCTTTGACTCTCTCAACAATTGGGTAGCCATGATGCATTGCTAGATGTCAATCTTGGTCTATGGAATTGATTATAAAATAATTGATTCAAATTTATATTAATCAATTAAGTCAATAATCAATTCCATTGCCAACATGTTAGGAACCTAATGGGTCACACACAATGATTGCATTTGAATTAAATTGGGAGACTGACGATTTAAGTTAGACTTAAATCACATGCTAGGTAATTAACTTCTATAAATTTAATTAAAAGAGTTTAATTAAGTTTTTGGCATAATTATAAATAATTATAATTATAAGGCCTTGATTGCAAAATCTAAAGGAAATTAATTTTGATTTTAATTTTCAAGGACTTAATTAAAAGAGTTTAATTAAGTAATGGGCCCAATATTATAATGTGTTATAATATTGAGGGCTTAATTGCAAAATTGAAGTTATTTTAACCTAACTATATAAGTTACCTTTTAACTATTTTCTGTATGAGAGTTTTTCACAATTGAAGAAAACGTAGTTTTTGTCAGAAAAAGAAAAACGTTTTCTTTCATTGCCACCACTCCCTTTATGTGAAAGAAAAAATTGCTTATGAAGCAATTTTCAAGAAAGGTTCAGCTAAGATTGTGAAAAAGAAGAAAAGGACAATTGTTGTCCTCTTTGCTAGCACAAAGTATAGTTAAAAACTTCCTCCTTTGTTGAAGGTTCAAGTGCAATCGTGTGTACTACCATTGGATGCCAAGCACTTGATTGGCTAGGGGTTTTGCTCCTTGTGGTGTTTGTAGGATTGCTTCGGAAAGTGCCATTGTGATTACGAAATTACTTGGTGAGGTAACTTTCTAAACAATAATTTATTTTATGCTTTTATGTGTTAAATATCACCAAGGTGATCCATGGGTGGAGGCATGTTTTTGTTGTTTAGTTATAAAGTTTTCATTTTCTTTCCGCTGCGTATTTTGAGCATGCCATCTTTAGCCAAACCCATCAATCATATCAAAGCATCATAGAAGTGAAGTCGTCACTTGCACCTTGGGCAACGTATATCCCCATTGCACCTTGGGCATTTTATGATGCATCATAGGAGTGAAGTCATCACTTGCACCCCGTGAGAGTGGTATCAATCGCACGCTTTGAGTTCTCATACTCGTAGCATGTGGTATGTGGAATGTCCTTCACCTACATGCTTACTCATCTCATAAGGTATATGGGATTTACATCATATACATAATCTCATGGCAATTATGCTAGCTGAATTATCTCATGTAGTATATGGAATATACATCATATACATATTCTCATGGCATTAATCACACATAGTTAATCATCTCATGTAGTATATGGAATATACATCATGTACATATTCTCATGGCATTAATCATGCATACTTAATCATCTCATATGGTATATGGAATTTACATCATATACACCATCCTATAGTATACATCATGCATACTTGATCATCCTATATGGTATACAGAATTCACATCATATACAGAATCTTATAACATTCATCATAACAACATGCATATTATAGCATCTATAAATAAGCATACAATATCTCATACCCACACGAGTCCGAAGACCGGAGTAATCGAGTGGACTTCAAACATAAGGTGTTTGTCCCCCTTTATTGAAAACTAATACATAGTAAAGTATTTAGGTACATAGTAGATTCATAAACATTTTAGAAAATCCATTAAGTAAATCTCATCACAATCATTATCAATTTATTTTCTTAGAAAATCATTTTCATTCTAGAATCTCAAATCCTTTGATAACCAATTTTAGAGATACAATCTCAACATGCATAAATAATCTTTTTCATCGAATTATGCTAGCTTTACATATCAAAATAATTTGAAAGTGGTGTATCCACTCACCTAATTGGAGAGTCAATTCCTAGCTCCAATCACAACTCCTTTTCGACGTTATTTGAGGAGTTTTCAAGTGTTCCTATCAAACAACAATCATCACAATCATTTCCTAGAATAAAAATTTTGTAATAATCATTCTATGTACATTCGAAAGTACTCAACTTTGGCTAAACTAATTTTCTAGCAAAAACCCATGCTTAAAAATCCATAAATCTTCGATCCTTACCTTAGGTGAGCTCAGATGCTTAAGCAAATCATAAACCTTTTAAACTTAAATCACCAGCAGAAAGTTTAGGCAATAACACAACTATTTAAGTTATGAAAATCCAAAGCCAAAATATTTAAAAGCTAAAAATGTTATCTTTCTCCACTAAAACCCAAATCTAAGCATTAAATGTTGGGTGAGGGCTTACCATGCATCAAATACAAATAAAACGAAGCGAAAATAAATTTAAAAAATTAAATTATGCCTCACCTTCCTAGGATCTCTTGCATGTCAAATTGAGTACATAATTAAATTAAAATAAAAGTATGTGATCAACTCACATTATCTAAATAACAAAGGTTGATGCAACCTTTGTTAAACCACCAAATCAGCCTTCAAAAAGCTCAACCACCTTAACTCGGTTGTTGCAAACCAAAGCTCTCCAAGGAATCCTTGTGCAGCCTCTAATGGTGATCCACACCAATGAATGAGAAAATCCTTCTTTAAGGATTGGGAGTGCTATGCCTTGACAATGTGCTAGCAAAGATGAGTTTCATAAACTCATAATCCACACATAATTGTGGGGCTGAACACACAAAAGAAATGAATGAAAAACTATTTTTTGTTCACACAAGGAATGTCAAGACAAAAGAATTTCTAATGTGCCGTTCACTCCTCTTTTCTTTTTTCAACGTTTTCCACAATCTTGTTTGAAGCCTATAGCAAGGTATTTATACCTTGGATTAATTTTAAACCCTAATTACAAAACTATTTTGTAATTGCCAATTAATCTAATAATTTGATTAAATAATTTAATTAACTCCTTAAGAAGCCCAATTAACTTAACTGTTTAATTTAGTCAATTAGGCCCAATAACTTAATTAAACAATTTAATTAATTAAGACCAACAATTTAATTAAATAATTTTAATCAATTAGGCCCAATGACTCAATTAAACAAATTTAATCAATTAGTCCCAATAACTTAATTGTTTAATTTAATTAATTAGGTCGAATGACTTAATTAAACAATTTAATTAATTAGGCCCAATGATTTAATTAAACAATTTAATTAATTAGGCACAACTTAATTAAACAATTTTAATCAAGTGCTTGAGAAGCTCATAACTTCTAATTTGATTAAGTTCAACTTAATCACCTCTCCCATTTTATTTTCAACATTCATTTTAGGTGTTTGACCCATTAGGCATCTAACATGTTGGCAATGAACTCAACATATAATTCTTAAGTTAAACTTATAATTAGATAAATTTAAACTACTTTAAATTTATCATTGATCAAGTTAACTACCTAGAGTTCATAGACCAAGATTGGGATCTAGCAATCCATCATTGCTGCCCAAATGTTAGAAGAGTTGAAATGGTTTGACTCAACCTTTTAGTGATCAGCCTTTCAGTGTAATTCATTCCCTCATCATATATCCTAGAGATGAAAAGAGCATGGTGCAGTGTTTACTCTTATTGATCTCCATATTCATTCTTAAAATTTGATCATCAGCTTTATAAAGACGTATGAAACTCCTTTCATAATCTTCAAGTCGCCTTGCCCAAGGACTTTAATAAGCTAATATCAACCAAGAACAGCTAGGATATGTCCTCTGCATCACTTGGGGTGATAATTCCTATCTTGACCACTCATTTGCCTTCACATGCTTCATACTATACCCAAAAGCATATTGTTTTGGCATCCTTGGTTAGGCACCCATAGGGATGAAATCAAAGCATAGCACTCCACACATAAGACAAATTGGTGTCTCAAGTCTAGGGAGTATTTACACAATTGACACATGAGAAGTATTGCATAGACACTTGAGTGAAATACCAAATACATTTCTCATGGTGGGTCATGTTCAGTAAATTTGCTCTCATAGGCAAGCACCTGCATTCTAGTTCCTAGTATCTTTATACTTCAACCCATGAGATTGGTTGCTTACTTCTCAAGTAATGAACATAGAATGTACTAGTCTCTAAGTATCATTGATGTCCAGTCTCACTGATACATTAACCAGGAACATTTTGAGATTATGCTTTGATGCATAAAGATCTCATAACTACAACCCATTACAGTTCCTTTGCAAGGCTTATTAATCTCATGGACTTCATCTAATTAGACTTATAACTTGTTATAATTTATGTCTTATTGATGAAGGAAAACCTTTAATCATTCAACATGAGTGATGTTGTTGCATGATTGGAATCAATCCTTAACCAATCCCAATTGGCTGCACGGCTTATCCCAACATCTCCCACTAGCACAAAGCCAATTGCTACCTCATCATATGTGGATTCAATTCCATCTAGCAATCATGTCTCCATGCAGACTCGTTTGTGCCCTTCAATGTGGTTAATTGCTTTTATCTATCTTCATGATGTCCACGCATCACATCATGTCATATTACTATATCTAGATCCAATGAGACCCAGGTTCTACTATTATGGCTCCATTGTTACATTAACAATGTTCAGAACCCTTTATTAGTTCCATGAACTAGCGATCTAAATATCTTCCTATTTGAGCCCTTTATAATAGGATGTATATGACTTTATTTATATACATGAATAATCTCTTTTGCTCCTTGGGACCATTCCAACTAGACTACGTTGCATGCATCATATGTATGTGTCACTCTATGTTATGCCATTTGGCCCTTTTAAACTTTTATTGTCATTGGGCTCCCACTAAATCCAAGATCCTTTATGAGAGTAATAGTCAAACTCTTTTGAATATTCCATGATATATATACATCTCAATGTATGCTTGGAATCATATTGGTTTAGAATATCATAATGGGCTTTTATTTTGGAGAGATATGGACCAAATCATATTGCAATATGAAGTTTCTTTCTTTCTTGAACATTCATCTCTATGTTTTGCTCTTAAGAAAGTTCCATTTTATGTTAATCAATATTCAACCTTTTGATCAATTGAACATAATTCATAATTGATAAAATATCATTGCAAGGATAAACATGAAGCATGGATAATTAAATATGACATAATTATTCCAAATAATTATTGAAACTTGAAACATATAAGCTTCTGTTGGAGTAGGATCTTATGGATTAATGTGATTGTGTAAACCATGGATTTCAAAAATTTCTTTAACAAAGCAAGCAGGCAATCCAATTACACAAGTGAAAACACAAATTGTTATTATTATTTCAAGTAACATAATCACGTCCAAAAAAATAAAATAAGAATCTATTAAGTAAGAAAACCATACCTTTATTTTGAGATTCTTATTTTCTAACAATACCACACCAATGAATGATTTCTCAACCAAATAAGTTTACCACTTATTCTTCAAGAATACTTTCAACTTGAACCTTGAGTGGACAATATATGGAATGCAAGGCTCCAAGATGGCAACTAAGTTTATTCTTTTTTCTTTGGAAAAGCTTAGAGGAGGAGAAGAGAAAAGATGGTTGAAACTTTTTTAAGAAAAAGTACATTCTAGTCTTTTCTTCCAATCTCTTCTCTTTTTATTAAAACTCTTGCTTCAAAGGTTTTAATCAAAAATG